>NW_011963954.1:0-3823 GCF_000949405.1 Vollenhovia emeryi
TATGCGCGGGCAGCGCTCATGCGGCGCTGCACGATCTGACCCGGCTGATGCTGCCATCACGCCGGGGATGAAATAAACGAGATTCAAATTAATCTCGAACATTCCGCCTGCCATCAGCAACGTTGTTGATGATCCCTGATCTTAAGATGAGATTGGCAGGACGGAGAGCTTGATCACTGGTCGGATGAGTGTGGCAGTGGCTGTCTTCAAAGTCACCACCCGCACAAGTCCATCCTTCCTAGGATGTAGGGCTGATATCCGGGCTAATTTGCATGGTGGTAGCCGCTCGTCTGTGATGAGCACCAATGATCCGTTCTTGATCTCGTTGTTCCTGTGATGCCATTTTGAAATGGCTTGTAGGCGTTGTAGGTAATGCGATGACCATTGTGTCCAAAGATGTTGTGCCTTTTGCGGGATGAGTTGCTATTGTGAGAGTCTTGAGATTGCCAGGTCAGTGAGTGATGGCTCTGGTTTGGCGGTGAGAGGACTTCCGACGAGGGAGTGACCTGGCGTGAGTGCTGAGATGTCTTCTGAGTCGTCACTCAATGATTAGAGATGTCACGAGTTGAGAATTGCCTCACTTTGAGTGAGCAATTTGGTGAGCTCCTCAAAGGTGAGCACGCTTTCTCCAATAGTGCGCCGTAGATGATACCTTTGATTTTTCGACGGCCTCCCATTTTCCTCCCATGTGAAGTGTCGCTAGGGGATTGAACTCCGATCGTGTGTTGTCTTGCGAGAGCAGGTGAGAAACTCGCTGATGGTCTTGAGTGCTCTGGATAAAGAGCCGTTTGAGAGCCGTATCCGCGCCGATGAAATTGGTGCCTCAGTCTGATTGTAAGGTGTGAGCGATGCCGCGTCTGGATGAGAAGCGTCGATAGGCGGCAATGAACCCTTCGGATGAGTAGTCACTAACCGCCCCTAGGTGTACTGCTGAAGTTGAGAAGCAGACAAAAACGTAAATCCAGTCTTTAGTGGTCTTGGCACCTCTTCTTTTCCATGTTTTGACGGTGAGTGGCCCTGCGTAGTCCACACCTGTATGAGTGAACGGTCGTGCCTGCGTAACCCGAGAGAGAGGTAGTTGGCCCATCAATTGATGAGCACGGATCCCCCTCTGCCGAGCACACGTGACACACCGCAGAATGTGAGACTTGACAGGAGCCCTCCCGCCGAGAATCCAGTATTGGTGTCGGATGTGCGACAGCGTAAGCTGCGTGCCTCCATGTAGAGTCCGTTGATGAGCGTGAGCGATGATCAATGATGATAGCTGAGAGTGACGAGGCAATAGTACAGGATGTATCGCATCGAGTGAAGGAGCTGCGTGAGCGAGTCGTCCGCCGACGCGATTGACTCCTTGAGCGTCGATGTATGCAGTCAATCTGTTGAATGCGTGCGCCTTTGCCAACGGTGAGTCTGCCCGTAATGCCTTGAGCTCGTGCGAGAAGTACGTTGCTTGAGTTGCCTGAATCCAGAAGAGCCTCGCTTTCTCCAAGGTCTCTGGAGAGATGTGTCTGACAGGCAATGAGTCGTGGACTTTCCTCAACCGTGAGACGAATCTGAAACAGAGAGCTGTAATCCTCAATAGTTTAGTGAGGCTTGAGTACCTGTAGATGCGTTCCCATTGATATTCAGTCCTTGGCGTAACCGTCAATAGCGAAACGCCTGGACGAGCTTCTGTTGCACTCAATTCTTCAGAGAGTGCAGGTTGCGACGGCCATGAGTCTGGTTTGAGTATCCATGGTGGTCCCGTCCACCAATGTGATTGACCTTGAAGTTGAGCAGTCGTGAGGCCTCGTGATGCGCCATCAGCCGGATTGGAAGTTCCAGGTATGTATCTCCAGTGAGCAGCTGGAGTGATTTCTTCAATTTGAGCCACCCTGTTTCTGACAAAATCCTTCCAGCGTGATGCATGAGATCTGATCCACGAAAGTGTCACTAGAGAGTCCGTCCACATACGAGTTGCCGTTACGTCCATGTTCAAAGTGGCTTTGACGTATTGCATGAGTCGAGAGAGCAGTAGAGCAGCCGTGAGTTCAAGTCGCGGGATTGAGAGCCGCTTGAGAGGTGCTACCTTAGTCTTGGAGCACACAAGTGAGAACGTGGCGCCGTTTGAGTCGTGAACGGATATGTATATGACTGCAGCCATTGCCAATTGAGAAGCATCAGAGAATCCATGAAGTTCCACTTGCGAGTCGCTCCACGTGTTGAGCCACCGTGGTATTGAGAGCTTGGCCAAGCTTGTGAGTTCTTCTCTGATGATGAGCCACCGGGCTGAGAGCTGGGATGGCAGTGGATCATCCCATTGGAGCTTGTGCAGCCACAGCTCCTGCAAGAGAATTTTGGCCTTGATCACGACAGGTGATGCAAAACCAAGTGGATCGAGTATCTGAGCCACTTCAGATAAGACGAGGCGTTTTGTGAGTCTGCCTTCCGAGCGTGAGCTTCGGGTTGAGAATGCAAGGGTATCTTCTTGAGGGAGCCATTTGAGTCCGAGTATCTTGGTTGCGCAATCGTCAAAGGTGATTTGTGAGCCTTGGTCTTCGCTGTCGGTGACAGTCTTGAGTATGTCGAGATGAGTTGCATGCCATTTTGCCAGTGGGAAGCCGCCCGCCTTGCAGAGGCCCTTTAGTTGATGTGCGACCTCCTGCAATTGTTGTATTGTATCTGCACCACCAAATATATCATTGACATACCTGCCGTGAGTGATAACTGGCACAGCCAGTGGGAAACTATGTCCTTCGTCTTCTGTTAATTGTAACAAGGACCGTAAGGCTGAGAATGGTGCGACCTTCGTCCCGTAAGTGACCGTTGTTGAATGATATGGCACCTCATTGAGCTGATTGTCCATCCAGAGTATCCGCTGTAACTCCCAGTCATCCTTGTGAGTCTGAATCTGTCTGTCCATTTTGGTGATGTCCGTAGCGAACATGTGACGATGTCTACGTATCCATGGTAGAACCTCTGAGATGTTCAGATGTAATTTTGCTCCAGTGTACATGAGGTCGTTGACAGAGTAGCCTGATGTGGATGCGCTGGAGCCATTATAAACGAACCGCAGCTTCGTTGTAGTACTGTCAGGCTTGAGAACACCGAGATGTGGCAGGTGAAATTGTGAGCGATGACTGGAGATGAATGATGCCTTCGTCATGTGGTTGAGTGTCTCGTACTCAATCATGAATTGTTGATAGAGACGTTGATCATTCACATCCCTTGAGAATCGTCTGCGTAATCCCTTCAGACATTGATGAGCGACGTTGTAAGAATCACCCAAAAGATCGTCTGGTGAATTGAGTAGAATCCTGACGATGTACCTCTCTGAAGAATCACGAGAGTGTGTAGTATTGAAGTGCTTCTCGCACCTCTGCTCGTTAGGAGTGAGCTGAGTGACATCGTGAGTAGGCACCTCCTCTTGATTCCAAAATTTCGTCAATAACTCATTAAGAGCATCCTCGTTGAATTGAGTAGCAGCATGATGCGTTGATGTGCGTGTTGCTTCTCTATTGACTGATCCAAGAACGAGCCATCCGAGAATGGAGAGTTGCGCTATCGGCATGAGTGGAGAATGCCTAATGATATTGGGCTTGATGATTTGCCCGTATGCATCTGCGCCGATGAGGATGTCAACTGGCCGCGGGATGAGACAGTCTGGATCGGCAAATGCCAAGTTTCTGAGATGCGGCCATTCTTCCGGTTCTGCTTCGAAATATGGTACGATTGTTGTAACTGTCCGGAGGACATGAACTTGAATTGTGGCAGTTGAGTTGGAAGGTGTCGAGCGTAGCGTGAGTGACACGACTCCTCGTGTCCGAGTACACTCCTTGCCTGC
>NW_011963955.1:0-3827 GCF_000949405.1 Vollenhovia emeryi
TAAGCGGTAACGTTGCCGCGCGGCGGAACTTGGCTAGGGAAACCAGCACTAGCCAATCAACGTCTCGTGCGCTCGGATGTGGATTGGCTAGTGCTGGTTTCCCTAGCCAAGTTCCGCCGCGCGGCAACGTTAAAGGTGCCTTTTCATACGCAGCATGCAGCAGCAGCAAATTAGTCACGTGATCCAAATTCACTACAGCATATTTGCTGCTCACGAAAAAGGAATAGCTGCAGCAGCACTGGCCGGCTAGATCGCGTGTCTGCTGCTTTGCTGTTCGTTCAATTGAACTTCACAGCGATGAAGCAAAATATGGTGAAATTTATTTTGCAGCATCTAGTAACAATTCTTCAACCAATAGCAGCGAGTTGCTGCGGCAGTATGCTGCGCATGAAATGGTACCTTAAGGCCTTCACACATAAAATTCCGTAAGTCCCAGTCTACAATAGATGATTTAAGCCCTAAGCTTTAAGAAATTGGCCAATCACGGTCAAGTATGAGAAGAATGCGCGACTGTGATTAGTCAATTTCTTAAGGCTTAGGGCTTAAATCTCTATTGTAGACTGGGACTAAGGACGTAAAACGTAAGCATAAGAAAATCGACCAATCACAGTCGAGAACGCCTGGCAATATCGATCGCCGTGCGGTCACATCTCGCTACGCGCTCGAATTGGACAGTGGGCAGGGCAAAGACGACGATTTTCGATAATTTTTTTCTCGTTAACTATTGCGAAAATTGCAAAATGTTTCAGGACTTTTCTGTTCATCTCGATCCGTTCTACCTTTTCACGAGCTCGTGGACAAATGTTATAACTCACCCTGTATACTAACTGGAACGCGCGCTAGAGCCTTAGAACATATAGACATGGAAGAGGAATAGGGACTTGAAATGTGTCCGGAGGAAGCGAGAAAGAAAATCGTAGTGGAGGAAGCGAGAAAGAAAATCGTAGCTCTCTCTCGTGAGTTACTGCTCGAAAGTGCGCATGCGCGCCAACTCACACACACACACCGATGCTTGTGTGCAGCAAATGGCGCGCATGCGCACTTTCGAGCAGTAACTCACGAGAGAGAGGCACTACGATTTTCTTTCTCACTTCCTCCGGACATATTTTTCTCTCGAAAACAATAGGCATTCCTCTTCCATGTCTATATGTTCTAAGGCTAGAGCCGAGCCGTGTGTACCGAGAGAGAGCATCGTCGAGTGGCGTTTGTCATTGTCTGGCTTATAGGGTGGTCGAGAGTGGGGACGGAAAGGTACAGTCCGATCGAGAAATTAGCTCGTTGTCAGAGGTTACACCATAGACATAGTATATCTAGACTGCTGGTTGGCGGAGTGGGGGTAGAGCTCACGTAGAAAAGGATGCACTCTGTTTCGTGTCTGTGCGTTCTCTCTCGCACACGCGAAAAGAGGGGATAAGGGGAAGCAGTTACTAACCTGTACGTATAGTATAATTGAAGTGGGTTAAAGAGAACGAAGAACGCGCAAGCTACATATATATGCTGATTGATTGTACTTTGCAGTAAGTATTTAATAAGTATGTGTAAAGATAAAGAATACAAAATGTAAGTTTTGTTTATTAATTATGAACCATCACATGCTTATAATTCGCTTTGCTTATCCTTGTTTTATGACAGTAAAAACGTGAAATTCTATACGCAAGGTTGTGTTTTATGTTGTATGCATTGGAATAGGTAAATAAATAAATATTTGTCATAAAAAAAATTACAGAGGAGAGACACAATTTTAATCGCTTTGTTGTGTTATTGCGGCACGTGTGGCATTCATCGTTCCCTTTAACCTAACTATCTGTCGTACAGGTTAGTAACTGCTTCCCCTTATCCCCTCTTTTCGCGTGTGCGAGAGAGAACGCACAGACACGAAACAGAGTGCATCCTTTTCTACGTGAGCTCTACCCCCACTCCTGAAATTTGAGAGAACCAGCAGTCTAGATATACTATGTCTATGGGTTACACGATCTCGCGCAGTTGTGCTGCGCTTCGATTTAACTTTTGGTTCGAACTGTACTAGACAATGACAGACGCCACTCGACGACGCTCTCTCTCGGTACACACGGCTCGGCTCTAGCGCGCGTTCCAGTTAGTATATATTTCAGTGGCGCGGTGTCATCGGCGCGGTCCGAACTGTACATGCGCAGATTTACCTTTGCCCTTTGACTATATAATCATGGACTACGTTTACACGGCCCGATTTAAGTCGGAGTTATAACATCGATGTTATAACTACTGATGTTAGATGCCGTATAAACGCTCTTTTATGACGAAGTTACTACATCGATGTAGTAACTCAAAGTCACTTGGTGAAGAGGCTTAGAGTTACTACATCGACGTAAAAAGGACGTGTAAACGGTAGCAGTGTAACGATAGCAATAGTGCCAATTATAAAAATAAAACATCTTAACTCTCTATTTGTTTGCAGAGTTGGTTATGCCATGCATATTGTAAGATCCGAGGCGCCTTCGCTTTTAATTAATTTAAGTGCCATTCCCGCATAAATTGATATTCACCTTGTATAATGTTTACTTGCTAATACCATAAGTTCTGTTCGAGATCTTCAAACGTATGGTTGTTGCTCGAAAACTTAGAAAAATGTTTAACATCGCTATTAAAATTTACTGGCTACCGAGACATGTGAGTCCATGAGCTCATCAATTAATTATAAATTAATTTTAATTTATTCCTACATTTTCTGATTTCTTATTATTTATCATTTACCTTTATGTACCTTGACTGTTCTTTTGACTCTTACACTTAACTTATTATTTAATTATCTGATTCATTATCCCCCTACTTATTTATTTGTTTATTTATTTATTTAACTATTTATTTGTACTCCTAATAAAATCTAGATTTGATGATATGAATTTGCTGTCATAAACTCATGTACTCATCCTGTTTCGGCATACAGTAAAACGTCCCACATCTGCGCTTCCCACATCTGCGCGCGTCCCATATCTTCGCTAGTTTCCGTCCCACATCTTCGCGTTTTCAAAAGGTAGCTCCCCCACCACCGCCGCTTTCTGACGCAGATGTTGGGTCAGTTCCGGTCCCGACCGGCGCAGATGTGGGACGTTTTACTGTAAAACAAAATTAATAACAATCTTAAATTTTAATTTCATATTTGTTAGTTATATTACATTTTAATAGACAAATAAATATTTAATAATTCATAACATAACCCATAAGTTCACTTTGTTTACAGATTTTTTACATTCAGGCCACAAGATCCTACCACAAGCATCTAATTTTTCGTACTTTTATATTGGTACTAATGGAAATCTTTGACTCACTTCACTCGAAAGTTATTAAGCTGTTTCAGCTTGATGGGAATAAGATAAGCCTAAACGTGTAAACGCAACTCACTTTAAGTAGGAGTTATAACATCGGCGTTACTAAATCGATGTTAGAAGCCGTGTAAACGTAGTCATGGACTGCTAGTTGCCTCCACTTTGCCTGGTCTAACACGTAATCAACATCACGAGTGCCGTCATAGGATAAATGGCAGAAAATCGAAACACTAAGTCAGATTTAATGGTAAAACAGGACAGAAGACAGAGATAGAATATAGCCAATAGAATATAACCAATTATAATATAATTGGTTCTGAACTCTGATAAACATGATAAAACAGCACGACATAAGCTATATTCTATCTCTGTCTTCTGTCCTGTTTTACCATTAAATCTGACTTAGAGTGTTTCGATTTTCTGCCATTTATCCTATGGTGGCGCTCGTGATGTTGATTACAGCCTGAATGCGGCAACTAGCAGTCCATGATTATATAGTCAAAGAGTTCAACGGAATTATTGAAA
>NW_011963956.1:0-3827 GCF_000949405.1 Vollenhovia emeryi
AAACGGGGGGGCGAGAAGAGGCGCGCGCGGAGCAGCCCACCTGAGAGGGCCCTACCTTCAAGGAGGACGGAGGTGAGGACACGAGGCAAACCATGGGGGGGAGGCGGACCGTTTAAGCTTCCCTCCAAGCCCCCTCTCACCCGGGAAGCTATCCTGGGAAGAGGGGAGGAGAGGAGAAGAAGCCAGCCTGCCCTTTTGAGGGCACCCGGCTCAGAAGCCTCCAAAGAGGCGAATGAGAGGAAGTTTGGGGGTTAAGGCGTCCAGGGCCCGCCTCAAGAATAGGCCTGGGGTATCTCCTGCCTGTCGTAAGAGGCGACTAAAAGGAGCTTCACCAGGAAGTCCTACGGGACCCCTGGTGGGTGGGCGTGGGCTGGAGACCCACGACCCACTCGCCCCCACCAGCAACTAGGGGGCGCGGCGAGGGGCCGGTGGCACCCTCGCCGCTAATGTAGGAGAAGGCCCATTTAAGGGCCAGGCCAGAATTGGCAGACAAGAGCGCGAAGTCAAAACGCGCGGCGCGGGGCCACCCGGAGGTCAATGCGTTTGTTGTACCCGGATGGCCCCAGAAAGCGCAGAGAAGTCCACCCCCGGTGGTTTTAGTGCGGTAGGCGTCTCCATTGCACACTGGCCTTGGGTTGTCAAGTGCCCAAGTGCCAGGGAGACGAGTCCCACACACCACCCGTTCCTCTCTCCAGGGGGGGCGGGTGACGGCCCATGAGGGTTTCCACCGGGTAAACAAAAAAAAAAGGTGTCAGGCTTGTAAAATAATTAGTTGAAATCGTAATTAGCAAATCATTTTATAAAATTTTATTTGCAGCTTTACAAAATCTGCTTTTTTTAGTGAATACAAAATAAGCAAAATGTTTTTGATCCTTATTTAATATTAGTTAATATTTATAATACTGGCTAATTAATAATAAGTAATACTGGCAAATATTTTAGTTAGAGTCGCTCCTCTGCTCTAGTTCTCCTTTTTTTTAATTTTTAGCAATAGTCTGTTCTTTCTTTATCAATTTTTTATTCTCTGCAATGAGTCTCTTCTTAGCCTTTTCTTCTGCTTTCTCTTTTTGAACTAGCTTTCTTGCTTCTCTTTTATCCTGTAATTCTTTCTGCTTAGATAATTTTTCTTCCTCTTTCTTTTTTTGATATGTATTCCACTCGTCAGATGTCAAAACAGAGGGAATTTTATCTATTTTGCGCATTTTTTTAGAAGTTCCTGGTTCTGTGGGCCATATAAAGATTTCCTTAAAAAATAATTCATTTCCAATGTCTTTTCTATAAGATATATCTTCCAATTGTAAATTTTCTTCTAAACATTAAAAAACAATATTCACATATTAATTTTAAACAATTTGTAAAAAGTATTCAAATTTTATCTTACCATTAGAACTGTTAGTATTTTGTGTATTTTGCGACGTCGATTCAAAGGACACTTGAATATTTGGCTTTTCAATTATTGCGTTTTTAATTAGGGAGTTAGGAAAGATCTCATCAGAGGAATGAAGGATTTCTATGTTTTCGGGAATATTAACGCTGTCTAGAAAAGGGTTTGTTTCATCTTGATTTACGGTTAAAGTAATATCGAGTAAAAGCGATTCAGTCGTATCAGTTTCCAAAATGTCTGTAGTCTCATTATTTATCAAAGTATCGCAAACTTCTATTTTGTCTCCTGAATGATAACATAAAAATTTGTGAAATAAACTCGAAATAATAACATAATTTTGTGTAAAAATATATTTTTTAAATATTTTAAGTAAAAGTAAGGTAAGTACTTACTTACCGGCTAATTGTTTTATTTTGAGCCAATATTGATATAACCCTTCGTTAGCAAGATCAATAGGGAGATTTTGTAATCCTACTTTTTCATATTCTTTGAAAGAAGAAAGAACATCAGTTGACAGATTTTTTTCAAAAAAAGTAAGATGCTTTTGAAATTTTTCTTTTTCATCGTTGATATCATTTCTATTTTCTTCGTTAATAGCCGATTCTTTGTCGAGATTTATCGTGCTGAGCTTATTATAAGGAACAGCATTAGGATCTAAAGGAAATAGACCACACACACAGAAAGCGTTCTTTGCAATAGATTGAAAATCCATAGAATCAGTTGTTTTTTTAAGTAAGGGAGCAAAGTTGGATTTTCTAAATTTATCATTGGGATGTTGGTATTTCCACTCATTTACAGCTTGTAACCAATTCTTCTTTAAAGGACCAAAGAATCCGACGTCTAATGGCTGAAGAATATGAGTTGCATTCGGGGGTAATGCGATCACTTCTATGCCCTTATCGCGACAAAATTCTGAGAGTGGCATGGTAAGATGCGAGTTATGCCCATCCACATATAGAATAACCGGTAATTTTATTTTATGACTTAATAACCATGGATAAAACACATTCGCAATATATTCATAAAAGCTTTTAGATGTCATCCAACCCTTCTCTGTACAGCCAAAACTCCACTCTTAAAAAATACGTTTTTAATCGAATTGTTGTTAAATAAATGAAAAGTAAAGACTGAATGCAAAAGACAAAAAATTTTTTGACATATTTAATGTAATTGTCACGTCCAGCGCACATTTTTCGTTGACGTGGTTAGTAACGGTAGTAATTGCCCACCCGATAGGTATCACTGGCGCGGCGCGGTTACCAGCACGCGCGCAACACGTGATTAGCAGATATTCGCTCTCCTTCTTTTCCAAGTTTAACGATAAAATATAGCGATTAATTGACGATAGCCGAGGCAGCCACTATAACAGACGAGTCCTTGGCGCCTCCGCTTTCGTCCCAAATTAATAAAAAGTTAATAATAACGAATAATGAGCTGACATCGACGATTTCCGCGGAAGAGTGAACTCCACGGGAACCGTCGATCACAGCCGCGTGCGAGGGCGCTGTGCGCCTCCACCGGTAGCCACGATGGCAGTCAGGACCAGTAAAAATCGCTGTAAATGAGAGAAATATACCATTTATAGAAATTCCGGCGAAACTTCTAGAAGGTTCGATGCCTACGTGACTCGACGCGATATAGCGGAACTCTAGGGAGAAAAACGAGGGATCGGTATGCGGATTAATTAATCGGCGGCGCGCGGCAAATTCAAAGTTTGAAAAACGGCATAAGGATGAACGGAGGCCCTTTGCCAAGGTGACCAGAGCTCAAATTGTTTAGAGCACCGGAAGGTGCCATAATTAGCACTTTAAAGGAAAATTCCGAAGGGCCCCCGCTCATCACCACTTCCGCACTTGCCCTACAACCTAACAGTATATAAGCGGGCCGTCGGAGCCCCGAATTCGTAGTACGTTTCCAAACGTTCAGCAGGCCGAAGCTCTGCCCGAGAGACAAGCCTAGTAAAGGAAAAATAAGTAAGGACGGCAAAGCTCTGCCCGAGTATACACCGGCATTATTCTCTGCCTGTAAAAGAGATACGGAGTGAGTGAGAGTGCGATAATCGGAGTGAAAGTAAGTGGATTAACATAGTGATACTTAACCAGCAATTAATATCCTGCCCGTCGAGGTACTAATTAATTGTTGTACGCGGAATACCCTGTTGCTCGGTAGTGATATTCTGACTCCACCTCCTCGGCGACGAAAACTGTGATACCTCCACCTTTTGGTTGCGCGCTCTCCACAGGGCGTTCCTCCAGTCTTGCCTCCACCTTTTCGAATGCGCGCTCGCTGCCGGGCGTTCATCTGATCCGTCTACCACCTTGGTTGCGCGCTCTCCACAGGGCGTTCCTCCAATCTTGCCTCCACCTTTCGGATGCGCGCTCGCTGCCGGGCGTTCATCTGATCCGTCTACCACCTTGGTTGCGCGCTCTCCACGGGCGTTCTT
>NW_011963957.1:0-3830 GCF_000949405.1 Vollenhovia emeryi
TGTGTGTGTGTGTGCGTGCGAGCGTTTAGTATTGTGTATTACCTCTTCTCTGATTAATTACCGCTGTACACTGTGAACACTGCAAGATGTGCACGGACGATTCTTTAGGAGAAGTGCTTCGACAAATTTGGTATGAAATTCCGCAAAACATGATCGAAAGATGCATCAACATGCGAGAGCGTTTACAAGCGGTAATTAATCAGAGAGGAGGTAATACACAATACTAAACGCTCGCACGCACACACACACACACAGATACACACACACACACACATACGCGCGCGCGCGATGTGCACAATCCAACCGGCAACCTCCACATGGTGCACATTGGGTAACGCTAATGCCGGCGGTAAATATCATTTTTCAAGAAAATGCATGGTTCGCTTCAAAGTCATGTAACTCGGTCAAGAAAAATCTTAGGAAAATTTTGAAAAAAACATTTTGTAGGAAAAATGTCGTAGATTGTGGAACTTGTATCAAATTTGTCGAGAGAAATTTTTTTATCGAGCTACAGTGTGTCAAAAATACGTAATTTTAAGAAACAAAACAATGTATTCTTTTTTAAAGCACAGAACGAGGAAGATGAATACATCGAAATAAATCATTGACAGAGTTTTAAAGTTGAAACTTCAAGCTTTAAAATGCTTTTTTAATTTTGTGTCTACGATTATTTTTCGCCGAGTTTCAGTGGTTTGAAAATAGCCCAATTTTTAGGGTATGAAAAGTGTTCCCTATTTTTTTTTAGTAGTGTACATATATATGTATGTATAAACTGAACCCTTGCACCGATTATCGTCAAATACAATACCAGCCATCTCTTAATCACACTCAATAAATGTGCCAAAGTAGAAAGAGATATCTCAAAAATTGCGGAGGTGAGAGCGCGAACAATTATTGCGCGCGCGCACACACACACACATTTTTTAAATAAGTGTGTTTTTTTGAATTTTTAAAACATTCTAAACCTATTGACAATGAAAACTGGAAAAAAATTTTTCGCATGAAAACAAAGCTTCCTCTATGAGGAAGCAAAACTTGCTGTATCTTTTACATAAAGTCTTCTAAAACAAATCTGATATACTATGCTAGTTAAGAAGTCATCCTTTAACTATTAATTAGGCATAAATTAATATTTGAAGAAGACTTTGTTTTTAAATGGCGGACAATCAATTCAAGTACTAAATTTGTTCCAAATTAGGTTCACCTGCACCTAATTCGGAACAGCTGTTTTCATATACAGCCGCATTTCGCAACAACATAGTTTCATAATTCAATTAAGCAACGATTATCTTCCTTGAACCTTTAACTGTTGTTTAAGTCCAAAATATAAGAGAACAAGCAAGTAATATAAGAGAAATATGAAATTATTGTACCTATATACTTTACCGTAACTCATCCCGCTCAGAAGCGCCCTGTCATAACAACCAATAACAAAAATATACTATTGTCAATTATTTTCTGTATCTACTGCTCATTTCTTCACATCACAAACTTTATTTATGATTTTCTTTATCTCCAGCATTAAAATTTGACATTACGTGACAGCTAACAGGAGCAAAATTAAAGTGTTCCGAAATAGGTGCTGTTCCGAAATAGGTTCGCTTACCCTAGTAAGGTGTGCGTGGTGTAAGAAATATTTATGCATCACACACTTTTTTACGGAATATCATTACTGTAAAATTATTCTCAATAAATTAATAATTATAAAAATTGAGGATATACATATAAATTTCTGAAATAGTGAGAGGCGAGGGGACTCACTATAAATAAGCACCCCGAATAGTGAGCGGCGAGGGGACTCACTATATACAGGGTGTCCCAATTTAATGTCCCTCCCCAAATAACTTTTTATTTTTAACTGCAGAAAAAAACATTTCAGATAAAAGTTATTCGGTTCGAAGGGAGACACAAAATGGTACCATTAGTTTGACCTTGACGAGTTGCATGAAGGTCACGTAAAGGTCACCTTCAATTTTTTTAATGGAACCTCCTATTGTTTATTATACAGTCTTATTCTATTAATCAATATGAACAATTTTTATCTGAAAAATTTTTTTATTTGCCTAATACTTTTTGAGACATTCAAGAGAAAATTTATAACTTCTTCAATACATGTATTTAGCTTACGATATCTCGATAACTGTTTGCCGGAGGGAAAAGTAGTACAGGACTTTTTTTACTTGATTTGGTCTCAGGAATATGCTGTTGCAATAATGCTCCAATTATTGAAAATTGTTGTGTATGTAAATTTGGTGTATGTTACAATATTGGAACACTTTTACAACAGCATATTCCTGAAACCAAATCAAGTAAAAAAAGTCCTGTACTACTTTTCCCTCCAACAGACAGTTATCGAGATATCATTTAAAGCTAAATATTGAAAAAGTTGTCAATTTTCTCTTGAATATCTCGCAAAGTATTAGGCAAATCGAAAAATGCTTCAGGCAAAAATTATTCATATTAATTAGTAGAATAAGATAGTATAATAAATAATAGGGGGTTCTGTTGTAATGTTATCCGGGCAGCAACCAAATTAACTCGCAAGTTTTCTTAAGCGATATATATGTGCTTTAGTGCTCAACACAGGTAATACAGGAACGGTATAAACCAAAGAATTATAACATTCAGAATGAATAAACGAAAAACGTAAGTATCACAGCGTGTAAGCGCAGGAAATCCGAAACAGAACGTAACGGAAACAGGCAAAAGAGTAAGAATGCACACGCAGTGTGTCAAACCTAGACATAGAAAAGAAAAAATTAAGAAGCCAGGAAACTACATAAACTAAAAAAATCAAACTTATGTCTAGGGAATCTCAGATGGCGCAACGCAACTGAAGCAATATTACAACAGGTTCCATTTAAAAAATTGAAGGTGACCTTTACGTGACCTTCATGCAACTCGTCAAGGTCAAACTAATGGTACCGTCTTGTGTCCCCCTTCGAACCGAATAACTTTTGTCTGAAATATTTTTCTGCAGTTAAAAATAAAAAAGTTATTTGGGGTGAGACATTAAATTTGGACACCCTGTATAAGCACCCCGAATAGTGAGAGGTGAAGAGACTCATTTTAATCAAGCATCCCGTTAAAATAAGTACAGAAAGGGGTTTAAAATCGGTCTGCCACCTTCTCGCAGTAAACCCTGAAAACTATAATTTTCATTGGCTAACTGCAGAGCATTTCAAACCAGAAGAATTTTTGTAATTTTAATCGCCATATTGGATCCGCCATTTTGAATTATGTAATTTTTACGTCATATTCTGAATCAGCTGTACTAAAACCTCCCTAGAAGTATTTTTCTTCTAAATTAAATGATTGTTTTTGTCTATGCTTGAAGAACCACCCCTAACGTTCAAAGAGTGGTTTCTACCCTTAAACCCGTACCTTTGCCGAAATAAAAAATATGTATCGATTATTTTTCGATGTTCTGCAAGTATACAAAGTTTCATTAAAATCGGTGAGTTACACTTCCGTAAGTCTCCGTGTTAGTGACACTCTGTTACAAACACACTGTTACACAGGATTCAGTCATTCAGTCTGATATCGGACATCAGCACAGTTCACATATTCGACATTCACTCAGCGCTACTATACGCTCTACGGTGATCGAACTCTTCTTTTCGTCACACCTGCAAACAACAGTGAGTAATCAAATTGTAACATTCATTTCATTAATAATTGCATACTTACCTCATACATCGCTCGTCTGCCATTACCATGGATAAAATTCGCCGTAACGCATCACTCGATAACATCATTGTAATACCTTCACCTTGTAACGCACACATTATCACGAGACACGGTAGTGTCTCGCGCCAAGTATAAGCGAT
>NW_011963958.1:0-3830 GCF_000949405.1 Vollenhovia emeryi
CATTTTCTTTCATTCTTTTTTCTTTATCTTTAATTTCTTTATCTTTCAATTTCTTATTTTTTGTTTTATCATTTTTTATCATTTTTTCTTCTTCGTTGCCTGAATTAGCATAATTGTCTTCATCCTCTTTTATTTCGTTTATTTTGTCTTTGTCGATTTGATTGAGTATTTTACGCTGCGTGACATCGTCCTCTAGTTTTTGAGAATCGGTCTGCGTATTCGTTTCGTGGTCGTCGAATAGTTCGGTTAAAGGTTTAATATGTATGGTTGGCACTTGAACTTCTGTCTCCTCATCTAAAGTGCTTATGACCTTTAAATAAGCTTTTCCAGCGACATTTTCTACAATCGTATCTCCTAGATAAATTCCATGAGTTATCTTCAATTTAGGTATATATCCGAGTTTTATCTCTGGGTTTCCTATTCTTACATAAAATAATGATTCTGTTCGTGGTGGTGCTATGATGGTCTCTGGTGAAAAGAAAGGTACGTTAGTTCCTGATACATCTAGATATCCTTTTGCGTAATCTATTTTTGAGGATGTTTGTTTGAAAAAATCATTACCCAAGATACCGTCTTGTGAAATAGGGAAGTCTCTAGCTACTACGTGAAATGTTATAATACTTGTTTTTCAAAAAGAGGAAAAGTGACTTCACCGATTGTATAAACTGGATACTCGTTTATACCGTTTAATCTCAAAATATTTGAATAGTTGATAAGGTTATTTTCAGGAATAAGATGTTCTTTAATTACATTCTGTTCAGATCCGGTATCTAACATGAATGTTATAAGAGGAGATAAGCCTCTGAGTTTTATCTGAACAGTGGGCACCCGACTATATTTGTCGAGATTTACTGTTACGGGTCGTATTTCCGGCATCATCGTCTTTACTGGGTTTTCTGAGATGTCGATGGGTGTGAAATCCCTGTTGCACACCCGATTTTGAGGGGCCGTTGGAGTTTCCCTGACTATTTGTTTGCCTACGATTATTATTTGCTATGCGTAGCTCACAATTATCGAGGAGGTGCCCTTCCCCCTTACAGTAGCGACAGAACAACGGATCTTTAGATACTGTATTTCGCTTAGGTTGTGATCGACAATCCCTTGCAATGTGACCGGAATTATTACAAATCTGGCAGGTAACTTTCGGGTTGTTACTTGTATTTCGTTGTGCGTTTTGGTTTTTCCAACAATTGCTAGCTGAATGTCCCGATTTATCACACCATTGGCAAACTATTAGAGGTTTATTTAAGTTATTGTTCTTGTTCGTAAAACATGATTTGGCGTTATGACCGGGTTTGGAGCATAATTGGCAAATAATGTTAGTTTCCCGTATTATATTAATTGGTTGCCGAGCCGTCGGATCTCGGAAACGGCATTTGTCGGCGCTATGTCCTCGCTTCTTGCAGATCTGATAGATTAAAATTTCTGTTCCTAAGGGAGATTTGTTATAAGGTTGTTGAGTTAGTTTCCTGCAAGCAGAGGCTGAATGCCCTTCCTTATAACAGATTTGACAGGTTTCTTGCGATCGGTTAGTATTTTGTACTTTTTCTGAATTGTTACCTTCCCCTCGGCGTAAATCTGTGATATCGCGGAGTTCTCTCTCTATTCTTAGTGCGTCGGACACTGTGGCATGGACATCTAAATCTCTTGCGATTCTCTGTTCGATGTCAGGTTTTAATCCTCTGATAAAGCATTTACACATGTCTTTCTCTAATGAAGATTTAAAGTTTGAAACAGGTAGGGCGCTTCCAAAATTTTTGTGAGCTTCTAATATTTGTTTTCCTAACAATTTTAAGCGGTTGGCATATGTAACTACGTCTTCACCTGTTTTTTGGTAAATACAGCCTAACTCTCCTTGCAATTGGTAAACATTCTTTGAACGTCCGTAAACTTGTCCTAGGTATTTTGTTAATTCAGATATACTATTAAAATTTTCGTCCTGTATGGTTTGGCGAGCTTCGCCTACGATTCGAGTTCTAATGATTTTAGTAAATTGTGGCTCGGCCTCAGAAGGCAACATAGCTTTTGCCTCCTCACATCCTTCAATAAAATATGTTAAAGGGATGTTTTGGCCATCGAAGAAAGGGACGACTTCGACGGCGTATTTCAGTGTAGCGAAAGGGTTATTATTATTTGCCATTTTTTTCGACGTTACTTGGGTTTTTGTTGTCTAAATCTACGGGATTAATATCGTCCAAATCCGCTGGTTTGTTAGCGTTTAAGCCCGCTGACTTAATAATTTCGTCAGAGGAATCGTCGAAAGGCGGCACGAACGTGTTTTCTGGAGGTTTCGTTATACTGTCTTTGCTCTCGATATAGACAGGGCAAAAGTTTTTTCTCAGGTATAACGGTGAAGGATATAGAGGAGCCAGATGTGGATGTTCTGGGATCGTGTGCTTTCCTTTTTTCTGTATCTGTAGCTTTTTTATAAAGATCATCAACTTCTGTTTTATCTGATGTAGACCTCGTATTCATTCCTGCCTTTAAAGATTGCACTTGTCATCCCGGACGAGCCCCCAAAAATTTACATCTGTTACGTCGTGTTCTCCGCGGAGCGTCCACTATCTCAAGTCCCTTTTTATCGGGACTGACTATGCGGAAGGACGCCGTACAGAGAACAGTTTTCTCTCGCCGCGCTCCAACAGATGCGCGTCGAGAGTCGGGCGTATCTATTAAAGGGCTCGAAGTGGGTCAGTGAGCCAAAGCTCGCTATGACGCCCCTTCGAGTTCTTATACGCCCGTGGGTCCTCTTTTGGGTCAGAGAATTTAATCTCTTTACCCGGGGACGGACCCTGTGCAATTTTAAAATAACTAGGAATGAAATGGGAGGTTCTTTATTGATTGGTAGCTCTTGTTATCGTATAATATTTAAACTTTATTTATATATGTATGTACATAAGGAGATATATATATATATACTATATATACATATATACATATACATTAAAATTCTTTATAAGTATGTATAGAATTATTTGCACTTATTTTTATAAATTCTTATCATATTTAACATGCTTTCGAGAATTAAATTACAGATATCATAATACTTTGCTATGTTGGTCATGTGCAATAGTATAACTTTAATAATTAATTATTCGACAACCATGCAGACAATCGTCTTAAATTTTTGCATGGAGGACTGATTCCTATAGACGAATATTTTCTATAAATTTGAATTTATTTTTATCATCTTCATTTCAGCAACCATCCTCCTTAATTCATTAATTTAGCTAATGACATTATAATCCAAATATATATTTCTGTGTTTAATATTTATTATGGATTGTTTTATAAATTACATGTACATTATAATATTGTAACAATATTCTGAAACTAGCAATGCAATATATTTCTAATAGTGCTATAATATTCTTCTAATGTTAGCTCTGGATTTGTAATATTGTTGCAATAGTTGTAATATTTGTAATTTTGCAATATTGCTGCAATGTTTCTGCGATATTTTATGCTATAGGGGCAGTGTCGATAGAAATCTAAAATAGGGACATTCTCTCGAATAATTCTCCACAAAGTATACGTTGGAATATTTACATGAATTGCTAATCAGAGGTTAGTCGACTCTATTGAGAAGATACAGAGAATCGATTACTTTCTGGTTAACAGAATTTTTTATAGTAATATATTTAAAATAATTTGTTTTTTATAGATTTTACCTCCGATAAAGGTGAGTCCCTTTTTCTTTGTTTTGTTCTTTTCTTCTCTTCTTCTTTCTTTTCTTTTTCTTCTTGTTCATAAAAGGTTGCTGTGCACTGATTATAAAAGGCTGCTGTGCGCCTATAAAACTTGGCTGCTGTGCGCCAACACAAATCGGC
>NW_011963959.1:0-3830 GCF_000949405.1 Vollenhovia emeryi
AACAGCCATTTTGAATGTTCAGTTAATTTTTGACAGCTATTTTACTTGGACGTGTTTTGGCTCGTCTTCGATTTTTGCCTATTCCAAGAAATGGATCAAAGAATATGTATCAAATTTTGTGTGAAAAACAAAATTAAGTGCGCGGACGCATTCCGAATGTTGACTGTGGCATATGGTGAAGCTACCTTGAACCAAAGCAACGTTTATCGTGGTACAAAATGTTCTCAGAGGGCCGAGAAGATGTGAACGACGAAGAGCGTGCCGGACGCCCGAGCACGTCAATAACAGACGAAAACATTGATGAAGTGAAGAAAATAGTATTGGCCAATCGTCGAATCACCGTTAGAGAAGTTGCTGAGGACGAAAAAAAAAGAAACGCCCGGATTTGTGGAAGAACAAAAATTGGCTTTTGCACCATGATAACGCCCCTGCTCACACATCGTTGCTTGTGGGCGAATTTTTGGCCAAAAACAACACACTAATGATGCCGCAGCCACCGTATTCCCCAGACCTGGCCCCCTGTGACTTTTTCTTGTTCCCGAAACTGAAGAGGCCCATGAAAGGACGACGCTACGCCACGATTGAGGAGATAAAGGCGGCATCGAAGGAGGAGCTGAACAAGATCACAAAAAAGGATTTTTTGAAGTGCTTCGAAGCTTGGAAAAAACGTTGGCACAAGTGTATAATATCTGATGGGGATTACTTTGAAGGGGACAACATAGATTTTCATGAATAAATAAATAATTTTTGAAAAAACACAAAATTCGCGATACTTTTTGAACAGACCTGGTATAGCGAATCGACGTCTCACTTTCCACGTGTAGCGCGATAGTCGCGACATGCATGCTCCTTGCTTGTTCGTGAATTATCAGTGTCTTCCTGATAGACGACAATCGTATTTGGACATAAGATGAGTCATATTTTTCGCGTGACTATCGAATTAATACGATTTAAAGCGTCGTCTACAATAACCGGCGTAAGCGTGGAGTAAGAAGTAAGAGTAGGAGTAACGTTCTTGGCGTAAGCTGTTTACGCCGACTCAATCTACAATAAGCCTACTCTTACTCTTAAGCCCGGTCTACAATGAGTTGTTAGTGGTTGGTCAGAAGTCAAAAGTGCATGTCGGTCCTTTTTCTTCCGCCCTGGGCTGCGTTCGAAAACGTCCCCCGAATGCCATAACCCACCTGAGGAGCGTTCGGAAACACTTTGAGAACTCTCAGGGAGTTCTCGAATGTTGCGTTCGGAAACACACTCGAGAGTGTGATTTCCACTCGGAGAGTGACTTATTCTCCCTACCTCTCAAAGGTAGGGAAACGAGGGTAAATAGGTTTGGCGGGAAAAATAAAAATATGTCGTCCGAAAATATACAGATAGATGTATCGAGGCACCTGGTTGTCAGAGATCAGGGCACAAACGAAGTAGTCGTTACACAGAATAAACGTCTACTTCTATGGGATAAAATAAGTAAGTATTAATTCGCGCATTATTTCATGAAATCTACCAAAAATGTGCGTCCTAACCTCGAATCATGACATGCTAGTTTTTACGTTGAACCTAATATTTTATTAACGTGTCTTTCAAATCCTTTTTAAAGAGAAAACCATGATTGAAGTGTCGGATGTTCCACAAGTTCGGCAGTATCTTGGTGTGAAGCCAGTAGTGACAGCAGATAATGAAAATGATGATATAGATTGTGACGTTGCCGTCCCGCGAGCGCGTCCACCGGGTTCCTCCCTCAAGGCAACAGGCCGCGATTAGGGAAAACCGTGCCGCAGTCTCCAGAGAGGCGACCGTTATTCGGTATTTCCGACGTTATTCTGATTATTTGTTTTTTTTTCGGTTATCATGGGAAACGAGCGTGTGAGTGCGGACGGATGGAGGCGAGAGCCGAAGGGAGAGAGGCGAGGCCCGGCTAACGGGCAAATTCCGCGGCGAGCACGGCTTAAGGGCATGCGGAGCGAGAGCCGAGAACGCGGAGCAGCGAACCGGGAGAAAGAGAGACCAGGGCCCGTGGCACTCGACCTGAGGGGCGTCAGCGGGGGAGCCGCTGCGACAGCCCTATCGAGGGAACGCCGCGGGAAAAATTCGGCGATACCGCGGGCACCTGCGCCCGATTTAGAAAATATCGCGGCCGGCGTTGTCGCGTGCCGTCGCGCGATTGGCCGCGGGGCACGCGCGACGCGCGAGCTGCCGCGCGCGCGGGAGGGGAGGCCCCGAACTATCGACCCGCGATCGCGGAAAATTCGGAAGAGCCTGTTGCGAACTGTGTAAGAGTGAGGACCCCGGTTGCCGCTCCCGCCGTTTTTCCGCCACGAAGGGCGAGTTCCCGAGAGAGCCCAGGACGAGCCGCTGCCGCCTGACGACCCCGGGAGAGCCGAGAGTGCCGGTGAGATCCTCCTCCGTCCGTTTCGCCCCGTACGATTGCGTCCGGGTCCGCGTTGTTCTGTCGCCGCCGGGACGATTTCGCGTTTGGTGTCGCCCGGGCTACGGCCCGTTGGCTTTAGAGTTCGTTGGGTGTCCCGGTCGCGGCGACAAGCAGCCGCGGTTCCCCGGAGCCTGCAGGGCACAGGGCTCGCGTGTGAGTGTCCGAGTGAGTGTTGGCGTCGAGTCTCGCGATCGCGTACATTTTGTTGTTCTCGGTTCGCCGATCTGGAGATTCGCGGTGCGAGGGTTGCGTCGCGCGAGATCACGCGGGGTACGCATGCCGCGGGGTGTCGCGTGCATGCGTGGCGCGAGGGTACGTCGCCGTAGGGTCGCGGCGAACGAAGAAGTGCGAGCGGCGGTGTGAGTGTGAGTTAGCGATCCCCCGTGCCGCCTCCGCCGCTGTCGGTGGCGGGTGCCGTGAGGACGGAGCGTCCTCAGCGGGATTCCCTGCCGACCCGCGCGGCCGGCGCGGCCGGGAACGAGCCGAACGCTCGGCGTAGTTAGCCGTCGGGGACGGCCCGACGGGAAAGTTGCACGTCGTTGTGAGGCGAGCCGATTCGCCGGTTCGAGTACCCAGTCTCGCGGGCGAAGCGCCCCGGCCGAGTGTTGCGTGTGCGACGGGATTCGTCCCGTTCGCCCCGAAATTCGTGTAAGTGCGTCCGCGTCTGTCTACTGGATTATCGTGAATGCGTCCATGTCCGTCGGGTAAGGTTTAGAGCGTCCGAGAATCCCGGCCGTCGAGTTCGCGCCGGACTCTTTCCCGCCGCAGCGAGGACCGCGGCGAGTCGTTTCCCCGATCCCGGGGCTTGTATTATTTCCGCTTGCGACGCCGCCCGTTATCGCGGCCACTCTACCGGCTTATTAACGCCGCCTTCTATTAAACCCGATCTTATTTATCTTATTTTCCGAGTTTTCTTTTCGTGTTCGTCTCCCTTCGTGTGTCCCGTCCGTCGTGTGAAGTCCGTAAGTCCCGTGACCTCTGGAAGCGGTTGGCGTCAACCACCGCCCAGCCCCTCTGCCGTTAGGCGAGCTAGCCGGCCCGTGACGAGGGCCGCTCCAGCTCATTCGTACGATTTCGCGAGTTTCGCGACGTGACGCGTGAAAGACCGCGTCTGGCGCCCAACCTTCGTTTTCGCGTGGAGCTTTCGGTCCGCGGCACGGTACGCGCGGAGCTACCGAGATCCCGCTCCTTTCCAGCGCGTTATCGCTTCCCCTTGGGAGTTTTTGACGACGACCCGATCCGTCCGTATCCCGCGCTTCTCGCGCCCGGCGACCGCACTCCCCGTCGTCGGCGCGCCTTCGCTTAAGATCCGCGCGCGACAGCGAGAGCGGGACGGCAACACCCGTCCGTCCGTATACAACGGGAGGGCGGAGAAAAATTAAGAGAAAGGAAAACTTCGTCGCAA
>NW_011963960.1:0-3831 GCF_000949405.1 Vollenhovia emeryi
ATGCACGATCGAGATCGGCCATCTCGACGTGCGAGTTCGATACGTAATAAAGTCTTTTGATACTTATATACGTGTGAGTTCATCATTGCCGTCTTAGCCTATACCAGCCACCGGTAAGGAAGTTCTGTGGCACTTCCACCGGGGCTTCTGAACATTGTATAAGCCCACAATACTAACTGGAACGCGCGCTAGAGCTGAGCCGTGTGTACCGAGAGAGAGCATCGTCGAGTGGCGTTTGTCATTGTCTGGCTTATAGGGTGGTCGAGAGTGGGGACGGAAAGGTACAGTCCGATCGAGAAATTAGCTCGTTGTCAGAGGTTACACGATCTCGCGCAGTTGTGCTGCGCTTCGATTTAACTTTTGGTTCGAACTGTACTAGACAATGACAGACGCCACTCGACGATGCTCTCTCTCGGTACACACGGCTCGGCTCTAGCGCGCGTTCCAGTTAGTATATATTTCAGTGGGGGACACATAGCCCTCATCCTTCTCGCGCGCTCTCCATCTCGCTCACACCTTTGACTATATAATCATGGACTGCTAGTTGCCTCCACTTTGCCTGGTCTAACACGTAATCAACATCACGAGTGCCGCCATAGGATAAATGGCAGAAAATCAAAACACTAAGTCAGATTTAATGGTAAAACAGGACAGAAGACAGAGATAGAATATAGCTTATGTCGTGCTGTTTTATCATGTTTATCAGAGTTCAGAACCAAACATGATAAAACAGCACGACATAAGCTATATTCTATCTCTGTCTTCTGTCCTGTTTTACCATTAAATCTGACTTAGTGTTTCGATTTTCTGCCATTTATCCTATGGTGGCGCTCGTGATGTTGATTACAGCCTGAATGCGGCAACTAGCAGTCCATGATTATATAGTCAAAGGCTCACACGGTAAGCGAGTGGGGAGACGAGCGACGGTGCTGCCGCTGAGGCAGCGGAGACGATGGACCAGTTAGTCGGGCTTGGAGGTTTGAATGGGACTTGTCCCGAGTCCGGATATATATATATATATATATATATATATATATATATATATATATATATATTGTAGACGCTGGAATAAAAGAAGTCTTTGGTTCCTCATTCGACGAGTAGTGCTTCCATTCCATGAACCTGAACGAGCTGACACTCGCAGTGGCTGATTACCGACTGCTTACCGATAGTCTTTCGCAGTGACGAAACGAATCGCCACATTGGTGACCCCGACTGTTTCGCGCCCTTCTGGTGTCGCGAATATCGCGTCGTGGGAACGATCAAGGCTCTACCATCAGTCTTCGAATTCGAGAGACTGGTTGCATCATCGCGTCTCGGACACCTCCACCCCCGCTCATCGAGCTTGGCCAAAATTACTACGATCTCTCGTCGCCAGCTCAAATCAGAACTTTTTGGACATACCACGGCCCAACCGCCATTCCAAGAACCCAACTCGCGCACGTGCAGGCACGCCGGCGTGCGCTTGTTTCTGGAAAATTTCGACGTTCCTACAACGCATTATCGGACATCCGGAGATCGTATCGAGGGTATGCGTGAAGCCACCGCCACCAGCGCCTTTCATCGCGTTCCTCAGGGATTCTACATTCAAGCCTTGAAGGCGTCTTCCCGCTTTCGAGAGTCTTCGCAACAGTACCTCAGAGTCTTCGAGCACCGTCATCGGATCAAGAGTCGTAACGTACTTCATCGCTCGCGCGTCTGACGGTATGCGTGCGTCCGGAAAGTAAATTCAACATTCATCTCGCGCAGGAAAGTTTTCACGCCGCCATATTAGTCGCCACTTTAAGTTTCTTTACCTTCTTTTTTGTTCTCTCTTTCCCCACTAGCGTGCGCGTCCCATCGCGCGTCACGTGTTTCATTCAACTGTTTTCGAAACAGGAAACGTAGCTCACTTGCAGTTTTTTTGCAACAAAAAAACTAACCGTCAAAAATCGCAAACACGCGGGAAGGTCTTTATAGCGTCACATTCTCTGTAACACGCCTACGTGCGTGAAATAGGTTGGATTTCACTTGTAATACGCGTGTAGAATAAGGCCTCGGCTGGGTTATATATGGGTCATTCTCCGTCAACCGGTGAGGCCGCCTACCCAAAATTGGTTTCAACGAAAATAAACGAGTAAGGGCTTAAAATTCATAAAAAAATTTGCACATGGCTTCCTCATAGAGGAAGGTTTAAGAGCGAAATAAGAATAATTTGAATACTTTCAAGAAACATCGTAGTAAAGTTAGATTTCTCTCTTAAAGCCTCCTTTATGAGGAAGCCGTAACAATGGAAGCAATGTGCAAATTTCTAATTTGTCTACTTTAATGATGAGGAAGAAATGTGCAAATTTCCAATTTGCACGCTTCAATGATGAGGAAGCAATGTGCAAATTTCTAATTCGCACACTTTCAAGAAACATCGAAAAAAATTAGATTTCGCTCCTAAACCTTCCTCTATGAGGAAGCCATGTGCAAATTTCTAATTTGCACTCTTTACTTTACTTTACTTTTTTTAAATTATATATTATATTGTTCTTCAGTTTTTTTCAATCCAAATTTCATATATAATTCATTAAAATATGATTAATTAGTTCTTGAGTTATAGACATTTGAAATTTGTGGAAAACATTATTAAAGAAAATTTGCGATAGTTAGAGCAACAAGAGACATTTCTAAAAAAAATAAAAATTAAAAAACCTTTTACCGGTCATCGCCATATTCAAGAGGTATACCTCTACCTAAGTGTATTGAAACTTTTTGCTTCTACAAGTGTGTACATTTCTTCATTACATTGTGTACCATCACTTCTGAAACACCCTGTATAATGAAAAAGAGGGGCCTCTACCTATGTTTATTAGGACTTTTTGCTATAATGTATACATTTCACCATTACATTTTGTAGCATCACTTTTGAAACACCCAGTATAATGAAAAAGTGTTCATGTACGGATTCCATGAAATTTCAAACATCTATAACTCAAGAACTAATCAACCGAATATTAAACAATTATATATGAAATAGGGGTAGAAAAGACTGGAAAGAATAATAAAATTGAAAATAGCCCGATTTCTCAAAATTTGCAAAAGTTAGAGCAACCACAGACATTTCTCAAAAAATTCAAGATTTGTTAAAAAAGAAACCCATTTACCAATCATCGCAAAAATCAATACCAACCCAGTCGACACAGTTATATAACTAATATGTAACATCTATGAATTTCAAAATCACGTTTTATATAACGTGAAGGTAATTTTTACGTTGTCGTTATATTAAAATTTCCTCCTCATTCAAAAGTACAAGTAATGGTATATACATGTTACATATGTATATGTTATATTATCAGTTTTATAACAGTTACGAAAATAATTATGTGTATTGATATTTCAGTAGGGTACCATATATATAACTAATATATGTCTATTATATTCTCTGTTTTAATAATGCTACATTGCATATATCTTAAAAAAAGTAAGGTTATGATTTATATATATACAGGGTGAGTTATAACATTTGTCCACGAGCTCGTGAGAAGGTAGAACGGATCGAGATGAACAGAAAAGTCCTGAAACATTTTGCAATTTTCGCAATAGTTAACGAGAAAAAAATTATCGAAAATCGTCGTCTTTGCCCTGCCCACTGTCCAATTCGAGCGCGTAGCGGGATGTGACCGCACGGCGATCGATATTGCCAGGCGAGGGATGGGGACGCGAGACGCGGGAGCGGCGACGTAAACAACTCGCCGGCAACTGCGCGCTGTCCCCCCCTCCCCCCCCCCCTCGTCAGGCAATATCGATCGCCGGGCGGTCACATCTCGCTACGCGCTCGAATTGGACAGTGGGCAGGGCAAA
>NW_011963961.1:0-3842 GCF_000949405.1 Vollenhovia emeryi
AATGTGTAGCCAATCAACTTGCAGCTTTTGTGGAACAGCTACATTGATTGGCTACATATTTCGCGGAATTAGAACTTGGACCAAGTACTAGTATCATGGACACAGGCGTTAATTCGCCTGAACAGATACAGAGTTTCTAAATTTCTAAACAGTTGCTATTCTTTTCATCGGTGTTTTATTATTATTAACTCCATTATTTTTTCCAATAAAATCTTTAGTTTGATTTTTAAGAAATATAACATTTTTTAATCAAAAACTAATGCTAAAGCAACTAGTTTGTATAAATATCCGTTGTTTTATTTGGCGCAATTTGTTGATATCATTACTTTTGTAGAGAAGATAGTTTTGTAGAAAAGATATTTTTGTAGAAATGATATTTTTGTACAGAAGATTTTTGTGGAGACACTATTTTTGTAAAGAAGATACTTTTGCAGTAAAGATATTTTTGTAGAGATTATACTTTTGCAAAAAAGATAGAGTAACAAAATTTATTCGGTTGAATTGGAGCTTAGACTTGGTGCTTTTTACCTTTTTTTTTAAAAAGGTAAGTTTTATTATAACATGTGTTATAGGTACACAAAATGTCACGTAAAAACTATTCAGATCAACCTAGTTCTTCGCATAAATCAAAATTAGTAAACATGGAAACAGATATGATAATATCTTTTCAAAACAAGCCGTCAACATCTACTTCTACGAGTATATCAGTTCTGGAAAGTACACTTCAAGATAACAATTATGTTCCCGAAACAACATATAACATGTCTTGTGAAACAGAACTGCAGTCTGATCAAAACAATGAAGTCGTAGAACATGACGCGAACGATACACCAGAAAATATTGAAAACAACACAGATAATGAATCTGACAAAAATATCAATTTCAAGCAGTTTTTAGCTAGTTGGGCAGTTGAAAACTGTATCTCGCAGTCATCGTTGTGTTCTCTACTGGCTGGTATAAGACAATACACATGTAAAGATTGCAATTCTGACATTCCATCCGATCCAAGAAGTCTTTTACAAACTCCTCGATCTACCAATGTAAATACTTGTTGTAGTAGTGGCGAGTATTATCATTTTGGAATATTGAAAGGAATAAGAAGCGTGCTACCATTGTCTACACACACAAATAATATTAAGATATCTGTGAATGTAGATGGGTTACCATTATTAAAATCATCCCAACAGCAATTTTGGCCTATTTTAGGATCTATTACTGGATCCAAACAAGTTTTTGTAATTGGCATTTACTATGGCACAAAAAAGCCATCAAATTCTAATGAATATCTTGCAAATTTTGTGCAAGATGCTAAAATAATCTGTGATCAAGGAATTACTTTCAATGATACAAATATTTCGGTCACAATAGATTCTATCATATGTGACGCACCAGCAAAAGCATTCATATTGAATGTAAAAGGACATAACGGTTACTCTAGTTGTACAAAGTGTATTACAGAAGGCACTTATATTAACGGTAAAATGTGTTTTCCCGAGAAAACTGCCCAATCAAGGACGGATGAAGATTTTCGTTTAAGAAAAGATGAGGCCTACCACATTGGAGAGTCAGCTCTATTAGAGATTCCACATTTTGATATAGTACGCAATATACCTCTGGATTATATGCACCTTGTTTGCTTGGGAGTTGTGCGAAAAATCTTATAGGTATATGTGGTTATTTGGAGATTTAAAATTTCGATTGCAATCCAGAAAAGTAGCAGCGATATCATCGCAGTTGGAAAATATATTAAAACCATATATGCCATGTGAATTTGTAAACCAAGATCTCTTTCTTTTGTGAAATTATGGAAGGCTACTGAATTCCGAAATTTACTATTATATACAGGGCCAATAGCTTTCAAAGATATCCTCCGAAAGGATTTATACATTCATTTTGTAACATTACATGTTGCAATCAGAATACTGTGTTGCTCAGAGTTTCAATATGATGGACTGTGCACAGGAACTTCTTGAATTTGTAACCATATTTATATCATTATATGGCATACATAACGTGTCCCATAATGTACATGGACTGATTCATCTGGTGGAAGATGCGAAAAAGTTTGGTGTATTAGATAATTTCAGTTCATTTAAATATGAAAATTATTTGCAAACTTTAAAAAAGTTATTAAGGAAACACGATAAACCCCTACAACAAATTATTCGACGACATGTGGAATATGAACAAAACAACATTAAGAAAGCAAAAGATCATGAAATATTATCTTATTTCATGATAGACAGACAATCTACTCACAGAATGGGTCCTTTAATAGAAGGCTGCTGTAATCCACAATACAAAATATTAAGAAGTTCCAATGCAACTATTCGCATTGACACTTTGGCAGATAACTGTTGTGGCTTAATGAATGGGAGTATTATAGAAATAAAAAATATTGCTTACTCTGAAGAACTTGGTATGTGGATATATGTGTTGGCAACGAATTTCGTCATACTGAGGATTTATATAATATTCCTTGTCCTTCGTCTGCTATTGGAGTATTTGTCATCGATAATTTATCAGAATTAAAAATATGACCAATAAGGAGCATTAAAACGAAGTATGTAAAGTTACCACTGAGCAATAAATTTGCAGTATTTCCTCTACTTCATATACAAGGTGAGGCATTTAAAACTGTTTTTCAGAATATTTGGAAAAATACAAATCGGATTTAAAAAAAAGTTGCAATAAAAGTTGTTCACCTCGAAGAGGGACATCCATTAACATAAAGCTCGACCCCCCTGCACCACCTCCGGGGGCGGGAGAGGGGGTGACTTTGAAATCTTAAATTGAAACCCCTATTTTTTATTGCAGATTTGGATTCTCCGTGAAAAAATACGTAACTTTTGTATGAGACATTTTTTTCGTTTCATGATAGATGGCGCTGTAATCGGCAAAAATGAAAATGAATTGAAAATTGTTAAAAAATTGTAATATCTCAAAAAATACACATCAGATTAGGAAAATCAAAGTAAATTTTTTGATATTTTTGAAAATGCTATCATGTGACACCGTCTACCCTCCTGCAATGCATTCTTAGACTACTTTTAGCTTTACCGAGGAACAACGACGTGGACGTAGTAATTTGTTCCCTTCGGGGTGCTTCATTACTGTGAGTCCCCTTGCTTCTCACAAGTGTTTCATTGAAGCAAATGTTCGAAAAGCAAAGTGGTCAGACTGTTCATTTTACTTCAATGATTCGGACTGTCTCTTCTCAATTGTTCCACGATGTTAACGATTGTAGAGAGAGTAGATATCATTTCCTCGTACTTTGAGGCTCATAGAAATGTTGAAGAAGCTCGTCAAAGGTATGCTAATCTGTTCCCTGTTAGGAATGTTTCTTCTGGGGAAAAAAAGGGAACAAATTACTACTACGTCCACGTCGTTGTTCCTTGGTAAAGCTAAAAGTAGTCTAAGAATGCATTGCAGGAGGGTAGACGGTGTCACATGATAGCATTTTCAAAAATATCACAAAATTTACTTTGATTTTCCTAATCTGATGTGTATTTTTTTTAGATATTACCATTTTTCAACAATTTTCAACTCATTTTCATTTCTGCCGATTACAGCGCCATCTATCATGAAACGAAAAAATGTCTCATACAAAAGTTACATATTTTTTCACGGAGAATCCAAATCTGCAATAAAAAATAGGGGTTTCAATTTAAGATTTCAAAGTCACCCCCCTCCCGCCCCCGGGGGTGGTGCAGGGGGGTCGAGCTTTATGTTAATGGATGTCCCTCTTCGAGGTGAACAACTTTTATTGCAACTTTTTTTTAATCCGATTTGTATTTTTCCAAATATTCTGAAAAACAGTTTTAAATGCCTCACCCTGTATA
>NW_011963962.1:0-3833 GCF_000949405.1 Vollenhovia emeryi
GCAGGATCAAAAATTTCTCTTTCGTCGGAAGACGTGTGAACCGCTCGACGGCCCAGACGGGAGTGACCGAGGTCCGAGTGACGGGTGCCCTAGTGGTGTCCACGCGCAGTGGCATGCGTACGTCACTGTAACCCCCATCCACGCGCATGCGCAGTCGTGCGATTGCCATGCCAGCCTAGCCCCAATCGCAACACTTGTCGCTACGCGAGGTAACTGTCGCTACGCGCGACCGAAATGGCCACAATAGCCCGAAATGGCGGTGCGCCGTTACAGGCCGACACCGCCCCTTTCCCGAGGAAACACCCGTCGTCCCGCTGTCCGGTCGGAAGCCACATCGGACCGCGCATTGTCCGCGGTCCGACGCCGTGGGAAGGTGATGCGGCGGGCCCCTCACCGCACCCCCCTCGCCAAAGATGGGGCACGCATCCACCCTGGGAACACGGCCCGCAAAGTGACGAGGTGGCGAACTCGGCCACCCCGTCCCCCCAAACGGCCCAAACCAAGACACAGTTGCCGCACCGCGGGCAAGAGTAATAGAGTGACGAGACGTCGTATTACGGCCGTCCCGCACTCCCCAGCCACCACGACAGCGAGACGGCGCGCACGCGAGGTACAAATGGCGGAAGGCCTGAATGGCCGTTGTCACCCCTACCTCCCGCGGACGCTCCACAATTACCTTTGTCCTTCCCGAAACTTGCTCGCTCGCTCGCGACTACGCTTCGCAGCGTACCAGCAGGATCCGCACCCTCAAGCGAACCGCAGTGCGCTCGCTCTCTTCCAGCGGCAGAATCCGCGTTCTCTTCCGAGGCAGAGTCCTCGCAAAGGCGGGATCGCCTTGGCAGGGTCCCCCGTCTCACCGTCGCCAACCACTCGACGGCGGTTACTCAATCTCTCGTAATAGCAGGCTCGAAACAGCAGGATCCGCGGGTCCTCCCGATGGTCCTCGTCCTCTCGTAATGGCAGGCTCGTTAAAGCAGGATACGCGGGCCTTCCCGACGATCCTCGTCCGTCCGTTCGACACGCTACCTCGACCATTACTCGCTGACTGTTACTTCCGAATCCTTGCAGTGGCAGGATCGCTTGTACTTGTAACGGCAGGCTCGCTCGTGCAGGGTCCGACGTCTCTCGCAACAGGTCCGTCGCCTGCCTCTCCACTACCGTTACTGTTACTAACCGGAAGAAGAGCGGTTGAGGAGGCGACTCGCACGCCGCGCTCGCTTCCGCTCACACTCACTTGCGCGCCGCGCACGCGTGGCCGGCGCCGCCGATTACTTTCGCAACGCCGCGGCAACGCCGCTCCGCAGGTAACCCGGCCGATACAAACGACCGCTCATTCGCCGCGAACAGAAATGAAACGCCTAAAAGAAGAGAAATGTCTAAAACTATCATATTCAAAAACCATTAAAGGTAATCGAATGAAAATTATATTTCAGAATGTACGATCAATGAATAAAAATATTATCAATATATCTTGTGATAAATGGTACAAACAAGCAGATTTGTTAATTTTTGCGGAAACACAAACGATATCAACAGATTTTTTGATAATTGAAGGATTTAATATTATTTTCCGAACAGATAATTACGATAAACGTTTACCAAGAGGAATAATATGCTACATCAGAAAAGAATTGAACGCAATTATTAATAAACATATACAAAAAGATGAAATTATAAATGAACAACAATGTCATATTGACTTGATACTGATAACCATAAATGAGGTGGAGATTATTACCGGTTATAAGTCTCCGAAAGTATCTAAAACTATGTTTAAGGACGAACTGAGTAATATTTTAAGCCATTCTGCAGGATGGGAAAGGATTATAATTGGTGATTTTAATTATGATTCATATAATGAGGGAGGATTTTTAGAAAAATATTTAAATGAATTACATTTTAAACGTGGTATTTGCACACAAATATCAACTACAAGATTCAATACGCAAATAGATATAATATTCATATCTAAAGAAATATTAAATTATAGTGCTGGAGTATACGAAAGTTATTTCTCAGATCATAAACCTATTTTTATTGGATTAAGCGAGCACAGCAAGTCAAGAATATCAAGTATTGAAGAAATCATGGAAGATAGTTCGATTAAGAAAAACAAAAGTAATTAAAAAAAGACTTAATCAATGAGATCTCTGGACATACTAATAAGAGAATTAAAAAGGATAATAAAGAATGTATAATATTAAACAACGAAAATGAATACAACGAGGTGAAATCGGTGACTATTTTAGAAGGGAGGGTTGTGCCTTTGTCAAAACATACAAAATTAATATATAATAAAAATCAATACAAAACATTTCTTGATAAATGTACAAATACATTAAAGATTCATGCTCCCTCAGAAACTGTTGAAGAAAATGTATTAAAAGAAAATTCATGGCTATATGATAGACCTTTAAATGAAATAAGAAAATAATAGAAAATAACACTTCATTTAAACGTGTAGATGTATTATTTATTAGTCAATTACATTGGGTTGATTCGATATTTACTCCTGATGTTCAGATTGTTGGTGGTTCTCAAGCGAGAAACCACTGGCACTGTATTTATTATGATGGTTTTAAGCTTCATATACAGGGTGTCAGATTCGATATGGCCGACCCCAAAGATTATAGTAGATTGGGTTAAACTGAGAAGAAAAGTTATATAAAATTTTACAAAATCCGTAATTATTATCGCCTAATTAAGAAAAACGTCTGAGCCAATAAGTGCACGGAGGAGCGGAAGGCCGGACTCGGCAGCATGCAAAATGGTGTGTTTGTTGACATCTCTCAAGAATCGATAGCGAGAGGTGGAGTCACGCATCGATCGATGAGAGACGGGGGCGAGCGGGGAGCGGGGAGCGCACAGTGGTCTGGAACGGACAAACACTTGTTCAAAATAGGCTACAGGTCGTATTTCTTAACCGATTTTAATGTTTCTTGAACAGAAATACTCGGAAATAAATTCTGAAGAGAACTGTGAGAGCCGAATTTTGATTTTTTGTGTTGGTGCAAAAATATGTAAGAAAAAAATGTGTTAAACTAGCACTTTTCGACTAAATTATTTTTTATCTGACTCCAAGCTACTTTAACAACCTTACTATCGATGAATATCAATACTGTCCCATCATAAGAAACAAAATAATTCAATAATAATTTAACTTAATTGTTATTAACAAATTATTCAAAGAAATTATAGTTCCCCGTGCTTTATCACAGAAATAATTAGTTTATTAACTTAATTGGTCTAAAATTACTATAATAATGATTTCTAACAAAACTTGATTGTAAACTAACAATATCCATTATTATAAACAATCAAATAAACAAATAGTAATTTTTCGATTCCTTATTTCACGGTATTTTAAATATATGAATTAGTTACACGTAGAATTATGAGTCAATAGATATTAGAATTACGTTAACAATGTAAATTTGTTGTTAATAACCAACACACAAAAATATAATCAAATCATTGATCATGCTCGCGCGCGCGCGTGTGTAATGTTGTAAATAATTGTGTAAGTTGTTCCTGTGACAGGAAATATGTTTTTTAAACGGTTTAGTCAGCTTATAATTGGTATTACTGAATTAGCACGCAACAAAGATTTTAAGCGCTTCCGAGAATTTCATACTCGAAGGTATTCTCGACTGGCAGCAAATCAAGATCTCATCCACAAATTGCTTGTGTCTTCTGATCTGTATATCGTTTCTTTAAGACAACAATGGACAAAGCTGGAAGATGAGGTCGATATCGAAATTATGCAGCTAATTCAGCAATACCAATTACAAGTTGACTAAACCGTTTAAAAAACATATTTCCAGTCGCAGGAA
>NW_011963963.1:0-3833 GCF_000949405.1 Vollenhovia emeryi
AGCATACAACGATTGCTCTTTAATTGCTCCTTATTGCTCCATCATTATTTTAATTATTTATTGCATATTTATAAAAAAATTAATAAATTAATCATTTTGCAAGTGACGACGCCGCCACCTATCTGCCGCCTATCGTAATTACATGGTTCTGCAGCATAAACGGCGGAAATATTCAAACGAAACGTAACAGTTCTTTCGTTTACAACTAATCTCAAAGAGTCTAATCGACATTTCCCATTGATTTTTGCCTAGAACAATTGTTCCTCGGTTGCTCCATAGAAATGATCAATAGCTCCATGCGTATAATTGATATTCTTGCAAAAAACCATTCATTTCAATGCAAAAACATATTTCCCATAGTCTTCTGCCAGTTTATTGTACATAGAACGATTGCTCCTTTATTGCTTCACATTGCTCCATCGTTATTTCCACGATTTTGTGCATTTTTATTACAAATATTAACAAAGTAATCATTTCGCAAGTGACAACGCCCCAACTATCGGCCGTCTATCGTAATTACATGGCTAGGTCGTCACTAGCGAAATGATTAATTTGTTAATATTTGTAATAAAAATGCACAAAATCGTGGAAATAGCGATGGAGCAATGCGAAGCAATGAAGGAGTAATCGTCCTATGTAGAATAAACTTGCAGAAGACTATGGGAAATATGTTTTTGTAATGAAATGAATGGTTTTTTGCAAAAATATCAATTATACGCATGGAGCTATTGATCATTTCTATGGAGCAACCGAGGAACAATTGTTCTAGGCAAAAATCAATGGGAAATGTCGATTAGACTCTTTGAGATTAGTTGTAAACGAAAGAACTGTTACGTTTCGTTTGAATATTTCCGCCGTTTATGCTGCAGAGCCATGTAATTACGATAGGCGGCCGATAGGTGGCGGCGTCGTCAGTAGCGAAATGATTAATTTATTAATTTTTCTATAAATATGCAATAAATAATTAAAATAATGATGGAGCAATAAGGAGCAATTAAAGAGCAATCGTTGTATGCTAGATAGAATTGCACAAAGCTATTAGAAAAGTTTTTTATTGAAAATTAAAAATTTTAAGTTTTTTGTTAATATTTCAGAAACTATTTATTTTAAAAGGGGGGCAATTGTGGATTCTAATGGAGCAATGAAGGAGCAATCATTTGATGCTGGTTAGAATTGCACAAAGCTATTAGAAATATGTTTTTTATTGAAAATTAAAAATTTTACGTTTTTTATTAATATTTTGAAAACTATTGATTTTAAAAGTGGAGCAATTGTGGATTCTAATGGAGCAATTCGGGAGCAATCGTTTGAGCTAGGTTTTATACGAAAATATGAACTTCCAGCGCCAACTTAATTCCGGTTATATCCACCCTGTATATTTATGTTCTGATTCGTACTAGGAGTAAAGCTGTCGGTAAGGGGCAAAGTGTGTGGTGGTCTCGATTTCACTCGGGCCTTTGGCGATCTGTCTGCGGCGATTAATCTGTGACGACGCAAGCAGACCTATCAAGTCAAAGAAAAATCGACTCGTCGATTCTGAGCATAAAGGATCAATTTATATAAGATCGAAACGGTAAAGAATCAATTCAATAGATTGATTTTGAGGACTTTTTGGATCGAGCTTGCTAGAATCGAATCGAGATCGCGTATCCCTAATCGCAACCGCTGCAACGTGACGCCTCATTTAAAATGACGAGTATACCTTTGCTCTAACAATAACATTTCTTTGAACGTCTGCCTGGCAAGATTCATGAGTCCGTCGATTTCTTCCTTGCTGCGTCTAAAGTTCTCTATGCTAAAAGCAAAGACCGTCATCTCCGTAACACCGAGAGCTATGCACCAACTTATCGTATCGGTCAGTTTTTCATTCCTGTCGTAAATAAAACGTGAGGTATAAGTCTAATAATATTACATCTGTCGTAAGACCATTTTTTTAAGCGGGTTGATTGGCCGCTGAATAGAAAATTCTAGATATTCGAGAATTTTATTATCTTGCAGCCAATCAACACACTTAAAAAATTTGTCATACAACAAATGTAATACTAGCCTAAGACAACAACGGACGACTCTTCGAACTCATACTTACCCTTTCAAGTGTCCCTCTCCTGTTAACATATTATACTTTTGCGCGTAACGCCTGTTTCCGTCCAAGACTAACGCCACGTGTCCAGGTATCGGGCCGGTCTTGAGTATCCTCACGACCAGGGATAGAAACCAGTCCCGAATGTTGTTCATTAACCACGACATCGCACTTGGAAGTTTACGTGCGTGAATACTGAAATATACTACTTGAAAGCACACGGCCGTCCAATCTTTTATTACGAAGTGATCCGAGCGAGAGCGTCCCAAATAATATATATCACGTGTGTTATGTAAGAATTATGGGGTATTCGTTTATGCAACTCTTAGCGCATCCACTCAGTGCTGTCCGAGAGCGGCCTTTAATAGCACGGTCGCATAGGGAGGGGATGACGCACACGGACACGGTCGCTCGCTTGTGTGCATCATCCCCTCCCTATGCGACCGTGCTACCAAAGGCCGCTCTCGGACAGCACTGCATCCACTGCGTCTCTCATCTGCTAATCACGTGACGTAATTTACCGAACGGACAACTGCGTGAACGACTGCTCGGACGTTTGACTCCTCCCATTTGTTTAGAGGTTAAGTGTTAATTATTTAAATTTGGAGAAAATATGATAACAACCTTAATTATATAAATTATATCTTTAAACACATTTTATTAAAAAAAATTCTCCTTTCAGAAACCATAATGATTAATATTATTCATGCAATGGACTTGATCGACAGTAGCTCATCAGATTCTGATTTATAGTCAGATAGCTCTGATGAAGAGCTATTATTAGATGATACGGTATTGTTCATTTCATTTATTAATTCAAATAACATATTAAAAGTTTTAAATAAATGATATTATATAAGAAGAAAAATAATAGAGCTAGTGATCCACAAAGGATACTAAGGCTGCGTTCGGAGAGACGCTATTAGCGCTGAAAACGTCAGTCTATCTTCGTCACTCACTGTACGTCGAACAAAGATAGAAGACGCTTTTAGCGCTGAAAGCGCGCTCCCCGAACGCACCTTAAGCATATATTCCAAGATTAATAATAAGATCGTGATAAACAATTCGACTCATAATCCAGACTTAAGTCCGCTGCAGACGATGCTAATCGATCCTACAAAACTGAAAGTAATGCAAGATAGTTATATGGAAAACTAGAAAAAAAATTAACATAAAAATTCTTAAAACCCGCTGCAGACGATGCTATTTTTCCTGCTGGATTACTTGCAATCTAATAAATTACTATCGTTGCACCATTCAGCACTCAGGATTCCTAGTAATTTAGTAAATCGCAAGCAATCCAGCAGGAAAAATAGCATCGTCTGCAGCGGGTTTTAAGAATTTTAATTTTAATTTTAATTTTTTTTCTAGTTTTCCATATAACTTATCTTGCATTACTTTCAGTTTTGTAGGATCGATTTGAAGCAGGTGATCTTCACCTTTTTGGTTTTTTATTTTTATAAAATAACTCAATCTCTGCGTAAACGAACGACAAACTGCACTGCAGTCGTTTTCGTAGGCAGAGTAAACGAACTACATTTATTGCAGTCACTGCGTAAACGAATGCACCCATGTTGTTGAGCAACGGTGGGTAATTTTCACCGCCCGCGGGCGTCCGTTTGCCCGCGGGCAATAGCTGTGCGTGTCGGGCAATAGTGGGGAGACAGTTTCGGCAAGTGGGAAAGAACACGGTTTTTCGCTTCTTTACACGTTTCATTAGTACATTCTCTTTATGAATAATGGACGTGTGAAC
>NW_011963964.1:0-3834 GCF_000949405.1 Vollenhovia emeryi
GTTTTTAACATCTTTGCTGTCGCTAGTTAATTTCGATACCGAAAAACATCGATAGCAAGTTACAGAATCCCGGTACTGGTAAAATCATTAATGCCGGATGTTGTGTATGATCGGTGATTTATATAGAGCGCGCCGTCGCATTGAGTATTCGCGGGCGCGACTAAATATATCCGAATTCCGCCGAGAGAGGGATTGCGATAACGCGGGTCTCGGAAGATTGGTGGGAGCGAGTGGGAGAGTCGATCCACGACCGTACGATCCAACAGAAGCATCTCTTGTCTTCCGGATAGATAATCGCAACTCACGTCTTGTATTACACTTATTAAATATACATATTATACGAAGTTACCAGTGAAAGATGTAACAGTTGGCGACGAGGATAAAAATTCCAAAAACCGGAGAAGTAAACTGGAAGAGCACGTGTTGTGCGTGAGGTAACGGGAAATTAGAGAGCACGTGGCACGGAACTTTCGAGAAGGGCGGCTCAGCTCAAGACGAAAATGCCGTTAGCAGACGAAGACAATACGAACCGGGTTGCAGGAAATTTGAACTCCGGACAGCTTACTGGCCAATTAACGAGACAAATTGGAAGTGGAAATACAATTAATGTAGATTTCTTCGATATTAAGCAACAAACGTTTCGAAGATGGTTGCAACGTTTAGAAGGAGCTTTCCGTGTTTTTAAAATTCAAGAAGGGCAAGAGAAGGTGGCTTATTTATTACATTTTCTCGGCGTAGAGGCTTTCGGAATTCTTTGCGATCGATTGGATCCACAAGACCCATACCTTTTGCCTTATGATGCCCTACTTAATAAATTAAAAGAATATTACGCTCCGGAGCCGTTGGAAATAGCGAAAATTTTTGTTTTTCGGAAGCGATTACAATTACCGGAGGAAAGTGCTCAAGAGTATATGGCTGCATTGCAAAAGCTGTCTTTATATTGCAAGTTCGGCGAATATTTGAAGACGGAGCTCAGGAATCAATTTGTTTTTGGACTAAGGAATCAACGTATCCAAGGTCGACTTTTGGAGACAGCAAACCTGACGATGGAATCAGCATTGAAGACGGCTAGCAGGATGGAGTTAGCGGAAAAAGGCGTAAACGAATTAAAGTCAGAAGCGGCAGCAGCAGTGGATTTCGTCGGATCAAATAGTAAAGCGTTGAAGAAGAAAACAGACAATGAGACCAAAGTGAAGGGCCATTCGAAGAACTATAAACCTGGAAGAAGGACAAATTCGTTTAATGGGACTAATAAGTCCAAAACACAGGCGTCGAAAAATTCAAAGTATAATAATGTTTCTTGTTTTAGGTGTGGACAGAATCATCTGGCACCGGATTGCACTCTTCCTCGACACGTGAAGTGTCATGAATGTGGTGGTTTTGGCCATTTGCAGAAAGTCTGCAAGAAGAAATGCAAAGCTCAGTTATTGGAAGAGGTTTATCGATTGGATGAAATGGAACATTCGTATTTCCGGGATAAGTTCATGGTCTCTCTCTTTCTGGAAAATCGGCGAGTAACCTTCGAGGTAGATTGCGGAGCTGCGGTCACTCTGGTGAGTGAAAAATGGCTTAGGAAGATATTTCCGCGATTGGCCATACAAAAGACAGAGCTAAGGTTGCGATCGTACTGTAAACAAAATTTTGCGCCGTTAGGTTTTGTAAAAGTTAAAGTACGCGACATTGATTGTATACGCGAGTTGAATATGTATGTAGTCTGTTATGATAGAAGTTCTTTATTGGGTCGTGAGTGGATAAACCAGTTAGGAATATTAGGAAAAGTAAAGTCGAGTTTGAGAGAAATTGGAAACATAAAATCGCTGGAAGTAGAAGGTCAAGATAAATTAGAATTATTATTTAAGAAATATCCTGATGTACTGAGTGAGGAGTTTCCATCCATGAGTAAAATCGAAGCACGGTTAAAATTAAAAGAAAACGCGAAACCGGTATTCTTAAAAAATCGGGTAGTCCCATTTAAATTAAAAGAAAAAGTTGAAGCAGAATTAGAAAATATGGTTCAAGCGGGAATCTTAGAGAAGGTAGAGTCTTCAAGATGGGCTACGCCAATAGTACCGGTATTAAAAAAGAACGGACAAATTAGAATTTGTGGCGATTTCAGCGTCACAGTTAATCCGTTGTTAGTGGTGGATGAACACCCCTTACCCACGATCGATGAACTTTTTGCGTCAATGACAGGAGGAAAAATATTCTCTAAAATTGATTTAAAGCAGGCGTATCTGCAATTGCCGGTAACAGAACAAGATAGAGAAATTTTAACCTTAAATACGCATAAAGGACTGTATAGAAGTAACCGTTTAATGTACGGGATAGCTTCGACACCAGCGATATGGCAACGAACGATAGAAAATATTTTAAATGGAATTCCAGGAGTAGCGGTATTCCTGGACGATATAAGAATTACGGGAAAAAATTTAGAGGAACATGTAAAACGTTTAGAATTAGTTGTTGAACAATTATCAAAACACAATGTACGCATTAATAAGGAAAAATGTGAATTTTTAAAAGATAGTATTAGTTATTGTGGATATGTAATAGGTAAAAGTGGAATTTCAAAAGAGAAACAGAAAATTGAAGCAGTAAGAAAAATGCCTAGGCCTAATAATATTACGGAAGTAAGAGCATTTATCGGATTGATAAATTATTACGGTCGATTCATTGAACATTTAAGTGATCTCTTACGTCCTTTGAATAATTTGCTTAAAAAGAATATTTCATTTAGATGGACAAAAGACTGTGAATCAGCTTTCGAAAGAGCTAAAGCGGAATTTGAGAAAAATAAAATATTAGTTCCTTTCGATCCGCAGTTGCCAATCGTGTTAGCTACCGACGCTAGCTCGTACGGAGTGGGCGCGGTTCTGTCACACGTATACCCAGACGGAAGCGAGAGAATCATTCAATGTGCTTCAAACTCGCTTACCGATACACAAAAAAAATACGCGCAAATAGATAAGGAAGCGTATGCGATCATATTTGCCATAAAGAAATTTCACCAGTTTTTATATGGAAATCATTTTACTTTAGTAACGGATCATAAACCACTAGCGCAGATTCTTAATCCCAAGAAAGGTTTGCCAGCATATAGTGCAATGCGAATGCAGCACTATGCTGTATTTTTACAAGCTTTCAATTTTACTATTAAATATAAGAAATCAACCGAGCACGGTAACGCAGACGGGTTTTCGCGATTACCAGTGGCAGAAAAGCGTAAAGGGGAATATGATCCGATAGATATATTCCAAATGGAAAACTTAGAAACGCTACCAGTTACAGCAAAAGAAATTTGTAATAAATTAGGAAAGATGAAGCACTATTAAAAATAGCGAAAGCACTAGAACAAGGGGAAAGTCTTGTACCTTTAGGCTATCAAGATAATGAATTTTCGTTGCAAAACGGTATAATTTTTAGAAGAGATAGAGTGGCAATTCCTAAATCTTTAAGAAAACGTATTTTAGAGGAATTACACGAGGGACATTTTGGTTGTGTAAAAATGAAAAATCTAAGTAGAAATTTCTGTTGGTGGCTAGGAATGGACAAAGAAATTGAAATGTTAGTTAAAAATTGTAAAGCGTGTAACACTTTTAGTAATAACCCTGGAACCGCTAAAGTTAAACATCGTTGGGAACCGGCGACAGAACCATTTCAACGAGTACACATAGATTTTGCGGGACCATTTATGGGATATAATTTTTTAGTTATGGTCGATGCATATACACGGTGGCCCGAAGTGCACATTATGAAAAATATAACCTCGAAGAAAACAATAGAAAAATGTAGAGACATTTTTACAACATTTGGATTACCACAGGTATTCCCAGA
>NW_011963965.1:0-3834 GCF_000949405.1 Vollenhovia emeryi
GCCGTTTGATGGGCGGGCCGCCGCCCCCCCTCCCCCCTCGGCCTGGCGGCGGGGGACTCCCACCCGCAGGGGGAGGCCACGACGCCCTTGGGCGGCAGAGGCGTCCACGCCCCCTACCGCCCGCCTCCGTGGAGGCAGGGCCTGACGGGGTTCCCGGCCCGCCAGACCCAGGCCGCCTCCCCCTTGTCGTTGGGGGAGGGCCATCTCCTCACCGCCTCGGTGGTGTTCCGCCCACTAAGAGGGGAGGGGACTTACCCGCGGCTTGCGGGCAGCCCCTCCCCCGCCCGTCAGGGCGGTGGTGGGTGGTGTGGGCGGCGGAACAGGTGAGCACCTAGTTATCTGTTACATGTCACGTAGTGACAGGTCAGCACCTTGCGTGACGTCAAGGTCGCGTACTCCCCCTTCTCCCCGCGGTCCCCTCGCCACGGAGTACCCCCTCCCCGCTGTCCCCTCGCCACGGGGTACCCCCCCGCCCCGCTCCCCCCTCGGAGCTCCCGGGGTAGAATCCCCCTATATACCCTACTGCCGTGCTATGCGTTGGTGCCGTCTGAAGTCCTCCGTGGCTACCGGGTGTTTCTCGACTTGTCGTCGCAGTTTCGCTTACGGGGTTTCCGTTGGTCTTGTAGACTCTGTATTACGGTTTCCCTCTTTTCGAAATTTTCAGTTGCTGGTCGTCTCGTAGTCGAGGTGGATGGAAGGCAGATCCCACCGCTGCCACCAGATTGTTGTGCCTCTCGACGCAGTCGGGGCACGGGATGTGATTCGGGATCGTTTGCCGGGTTCGCCCAACGACTCTAGATCGACGATTCAACAACCGATTAAATAAAAAGTCTTCTTTATTCAAAACTAGTATAATTCTTGCACTCGCGTTAACAGCAGTTAACCATATCGTTACTTAGTTTAGATTGACCCGCCTTCCTTCCTATCCATTCCTTTTTATATCAATCGCGCTTGGCCCTGTTGTCAGGCCACTTATTGTTTAGTAAGCAGTTGTTCCGTTAGCAACTGTATGCGCGGCTTCGATGGATTCGTATTTTGCTCCGGATACTCGTTTTCGTCGCATGCGGCAGGTGTTATCTGATACCTTGCCGCGTGCGAAGTCGTCGTCTGGTGTGCGGTATATCGCACTCATGACAATATAAACTAAAACTTTATCCTCGCGTATCAACGGGTTCAAGATTTGTATTACTCTTTTTTGGAATTCCGCCGGTGCCTCTCAGTAACCGAGTGGCAACCGTTGGTATTCGAACTGCCCGTCGGGCGTTGCAAATGCAAAGTACTTTGTCGAGTCGGAGTTTACCTTAATCTGGTGAAAGCCGTCTTTCAAGTCTAATAGCGTGAAGGCCGACTTGTTACTCAGACGTGCTAAGCAATCCTCAATTATTGTGAATGGATATTTTTGCTTGTCCACTCGAGAGTTTAAGGGTCTCAAATCTACGCAAAGTCTGAGTTGCCCAGATTTTTTTCTAACGGGGACGACCCGAGAACAGTACGGAGATACGCTTGCCTTTATTATCCCCCTGTTTAACAAGTCGGTTGTGTTTCTTAGCTGAATCCTCTCGGCGTTCGCGAAACGTCGAGGGGCATACCGGAAAATAGATTTGTCCTTCATGTGTACGGACACTTCGTACTCGTCGTCCGCGGGACTTACCTCGCGCGCAAATATTTCCAATAACAATGATTTCAAACGGATTTTCATCTTCGAATCGAAGTCGATACTAATATTGTCGAGAGTTCCTTCCACGGAATTCGGTATCGGTTGGCCTTGGATCGTAAGGGGAAGATACGCAAACAAGTTCGACCGTTCTGTCTGTTCCTGCCTAGAAGGCTTATATGTGAACGTGAGATTATTTTCTTTTACAAAGTCCCGACCAAGGATAATATCACCTTCGAACGTATCGTTTTCCAGAACGTGCTAATTCACGACGAGACTTGGATTTTCTAACCGTTTCAATTTTAAATTTGATCGCGTTACCCCCGTTACGTCCAAGAAGTTACCGTCCAACACTCGATATTTATTCTTTTCAGTGAATCTCTCCATTTTTGCTAATTTCGCGAATTTTTCGATTAGCGCGGATTTTACGAAAGAAATGGGACTTCCCGTGTCCACTAGAGCTACTAAATCGCATGGCTCACCCCACAGCTCTACCACGGATACGCAAGGGTCCTCTAGCTCCAGGCTTCTGCTTATCTGGACGCTGGCGACGGTTTCTGCTCCGGGCTCCTTCAGTTCGGTGACGGAGGCCGTCGTCGCTGCTGCAACCGGGCGCTTGCCTGTTGGTGCCTGTCCTCCTTGTTTCCGCCAGAGGGCTGGGCAGTCGTAGCTTCGATGCCCTTTCTCCTTACAATAGAAGCAGGTTGCCTCTCCCTTGCATTCTCTGTGCTGGTGGCCCTTCTTCCCGCAATTCTTTCATGCGCCGTCCTGTTTCTGCGGTGGGTTGGTTGCTGTATGGGGCTTCCTCTCGTACTCCGTGATTCCTGCCATATTCTGACGCATCCTTTCCAGAAAGTCCTCTATCGACTCGGTAGAGATTGCCAACGCTGTGGCTCGTAGGGAGCTCTGCTGGATTCCCCCGATTAGGAGATGAATAACGTCTTGACTGTGGTAAGTTTAAGCGATGCACTAAAGCCATTTTTTCGATCGAGTATTGATCGAAAGATTCTTTTCCCGGCGTCCACTTACTGCCGACACCCTGCCGCGCGCCCGCTCTCGGGGGTATAAAAGCCCCCCGAGAGCAGCGACCGGGACTGAGTCTTCGCCAGGCGCTCCTGACGAAGCAACCGGCGGTGGTGCCTCCCAGTACCGCCGCGACTCTCCCGGCCAACAGGCGCTCCTGTGACCGGGCGAACCAGGGAGCTCTGCAGCCCTCGAGGCGCTCCTCCGCTGCAGAAACTCCGACCGACCTGTCCCCTGTTCCGGCTTTGACTTCCCCGGGTATCGGGTGCTCCCGTGACCGGTGCGGACGGAGTAACACCATGGACCTATAATATATGGACTGCGCATTCCCCTTACTATACACAAGTTAGAATGAGACTAACGTGTATCCCGTAGAACAGAAAAAGATGCAAAATAACTGGACATTTCCCCTCTGCGCACAATGTATGCGCAATAACAAAGTGACATAATAACCTTGCTATACTAATTAATTGAAGGAAATTAAGTGAAACAAAATGTTAGTCTGTATTATATGTAAATATAAAAAAAGTTCAACCGACAGTGTATCTTTTTATCAGTAAGTAGCAAGCAATGGAGTAATATACTTAGTAATTATAAATATATACGGCCAATTTTACCAACAAACTTAGAATGTAAAAGTAAAAAGTTAACACTTTACTAACAGATTCCCAAAGAATGATGAATTACGTCAACGATGGATTTTAGCCATAGGATTGGAAAATTTAAAATTAAAAAAATCAAGTCAGTTGTGTAGCCAACATTTCGAAGATGACTGCTTTTTCTACAAACTAGGAGGAGAAAAAAAGAGAAGATTTCTCAAGCCGGATGCAGTACCAACGATTTTTGGTTTTAATTATTCACGGTATGTGTTTATGTTGCTAATTAGATAATTGTTTGTATCACTAAATCACCTACTGCCATTTTTTATAATTGAGATGCAGAAAAGAAGCAACATGTACGGAAGTGACTTCCAATGATTGTGATGCAGATCAAAGTATTGCAAAAGCAGAGCGTGTATCTCTTAATAAAAAAACTTTCAGCGCTGATCAGGTCAGATCACCTTTACAAAATCACCAATCTGATATCGACGACCCACATACTGATTGTAATGAAAGGTATTATAAATATTTCTACAAAGTTTTTTGCATTGCAATTAC
>NW_011963966.1:0-3836 GCF_000949405.1 Vollenhovia emeryi
TTGTGGGCTAGATGCTCGTGAAGAGGTGAAGCTCGCGACGGGTTGAGGTTAGGCGCGTCGCGACTTACGATCGAAGAGGGCTTAAGTGGAGTTTCCGTGTGTCGGGATAAGCCGGACTCGTTTACGTTGCGAGTGCGGAGGGGCGGTTTTCTCTGTGTGTGGGATGCTCGCGATGGTCTGACGGCTGAGGTTAGGCGCGTCGCGACTCGAGAGGAGGGCGGTGGGCTAGATGCTCGTGAAGAGGTGAAGCTCGCGACGGGTTGAGGTTAGGCGCGTCGCGACTTACGCTCGGGGAGGGCTTGAGTGGAATCTCCGTATGTCGGGATAAGCCGGACTCGTCTCTGAGGTTAGAGTCGCGCTTGACTGACGGCGGGGGCGGCGCGGTCGGCTGCGACCGAGCTGTGTTCTTCCGGACTGTGCTTTGAGCACCCGGGTGTCATCTGGGGTAGTTTCGAGCTAATAATAGCGGGGCTAGAGAATCGCGCTTTGAGAGCGGATAGTGCCTCTCGCGTCGCTCGCTGCTCGGCGGAATGGACGGTGACGGTACGTTCACGGCAGTTTGAGGTTAGGTAGTAAAGCAGCTTCATGTTGAGGGAATTGCGGTCGAGGTTAGGTTCTCCCGCTCTTCCGACGGCCGAAATACAGGCGTGTATGTGGGAACAGTCTTATCCGTCGCGTAGGGTGTCGCAAAATCCGCGAGAATACGGAATGGACTTGCGTGCGGATTCTGACGGGTGGAGTAGCGTTCCCCCGTCAAGAGTAATATTGAGAGCGGATATACCCGTCATATAGATTCGGCACGGGGTGCGAGCAACGGGTCCGGGCGCGTATTATGTAGTAATACAGACGCGTTATTACTGTCGGATAGTAGGCCTGATTAGTTTGAGGTGACAGACGATCGGTCTGATCCGTAAGTTCCGTGTCGCGGTCCATTCTTATTGGCCGACGACCTTGTGTAGTGAGGCGGACTTACTCGCCGCGTAAGGCGTTGCGTAGCATTTTGAAATGCAATAATACATAGACGGTACTGTTTGTAGTCGGTATACTAGTGGCCGTTGGGGCCTGATAAACGAGGCGCACTATTACTGCTGTGGGTTCCGGTGACGACACGCGCGTCGTGCTGGACTCCTGCGAGAGACTAAGACTGCGGTCCTACGTGGACCTTGTATAATGACGGGACGATATTAGTATTAATAATTAATAATTAATACTCCTAAGGGTAGTCATCGGAGTGCGGCGGTCCTCATAAGGACCTTGTATATAATAAGGACGCTATTAGGTGGTAGTCAGCAGTAGAGATGGCATACTGCATGAAAGATTTGCTGGCGGAGATGAGGCGCGGGAGAGGGGATCATCTAACAGATCCCCTGGGCTTTCGCATGCTCTTATCGAGGGAGAAGCTCATTAGCTGGGAAGCTGATGGCACACTGGACTTAAATTCGCCCAGATCAGACGCGGAGTGGAGGTCTTTGCTGGACGAGGTGATTGACCAATTTCAGCGGGACTTCTACGCCTTCGACGATGACACGTTGGAATATCTGGAGGCGTGGACGAAGAGGATGGTTATTAAACCTAAGCAAAAGGGGGGAGGGAAACCGGCTGGCACCCGAGCCCCTCCGAAAGTATGCTTAGCTGATGGAGTGACGCAGACGGAATCGCGAGGATTGATGTCGATTGGCGTTCAAACGGAGGTCGAATTGGAGGAGGATGTGGGACCGCCTGAGGAGGCGAGACAGACGGAAGAGAGGGCAACTCAGACGGAAGGAGAGCCTGGACAGATGACGGATGAACGTAGGACGGAATCACCGGGGGCGCGTGAGCGCTCGGTGATGTCGGTGGCAGTCCAGGTGGATTCCGGGCTGGGGTTGGAGGCGCTTCTTCGGGAGCGATCAGAGGCCGGGGTGCACGACGCGGCTTTGGCTGCGGCGGCACCGCCGGGCGACGCTTCTGGTGATAGTCGCCTGCTGTCGGAACATGGCGCGCAGCTGACCCTCATGGCCGAGAACTTTGCGCGATTGCGCTCGGACATGGACTTGGTCATGGCGCGGTATTCAGTGGAGGAGCTCATCCAGAGTATTGCCTCTTCCCCGGAAGCCGCTTCTACGCCAGTTGCGGACCGGGGGAACTCGCCTTCCTTCGTGGAGGTTGTCAAGAGGAGAAAGAGGAAAAAGAAGAGGATACTGGAGGGAGGAACCGTCGAGGCTAATTTTGAGGAATCTCCTACTGCGTGTGTAGTGAGGCCTAGCGGTGACAATGGTCCCTCCGCTCCGAGGACTGTTAAAGATGGCCGTGATCCTCGAGCCGCGACCATCTACATACAGGAGGTAACGGGTGGCCCCTCTGCAAAGGCGCTGCTGGAGAGGGCCACCAAACAAGTGGTGCTCAGCGAGCTCGGTATTTCCGGAGTTCGCGTGCGGTATGCCGGACGGAGGACCTATATCTCGGTTCCTGGTATTGACGGTGCTAGTAAAGCAAGACTTCTGGTAGATAAACTGCGTGCGTTGTTCGGGTGTGACGCGCAGGTGGTACTCCAAGTGCGGCACAGGGAGATGTACGTTAGAGGCCTCGACGAGTCTATTACACGCGAGGACCTGTTGTCTCTGATTGGTCGTGTCGGTGACTGCTCCGTTGCGGAGCTTCGTGTAGGTTCTCCGAGTAGAAGTTGGGAGGGCGGCCGATCTGTGTGGATTAGCTGCCCGGATCGTGTGCATGACAGACTGGTTGAGGTTGGCAGCGTTAAGCACGGATGGTCTCTCCTGAGATTTATTTCTCTCAGGGACAGGCCGCCACAGTGCTTTAGATGTTGGCGCTTCGGCCACCGAAGGATCGCGTGTCGTGCTAAGGAGGATAGAGCAGGTTGCTGCTTTCGTTGTGGTGAAGAGGGCCATGCTTCCTCGGACTGTAAGGGAGAAGTGTGTTGCCTGATCTGCAAAGACGATAAGAAGGATTTCCACCATAGAATAGGATCAGCAAAATGTGCTGGCCTAGAATATCGTAAGGAAACATAGAGTTCACTTCATATAGACTGCACATAGAATGTAAATAGGCAGGAAGTTATATAAGTAGGATAGTTTATGCACAAGATGCATTTAGGACCGCTGAATAATAGCCTGTGTGGTATAGCGGTAATACCCAGGCATCGAGAGGAAGTTGCGTGCGAGGACAGTGTAACTTTGCATCACATAACGCAGTTTGTGAACGCGTATGCGGATCGGGGAGGAGCGACACTTGTATGTGCAGTAGTGGGTTTTTGATTGGTACAACAAGTGTTGCGTCTTGTCGGTCCTGTACGTAGGATTTTGTGGTTAAGGTCCTGGGACTAAATAAACAATATTTTGTCGGTCTTGCAGTCATACAGGTGCAGTATGCTGTACGTGTCCCTCGACCTTTATGTCGGAATAGGTTACGTGTCATGTAACGTCTTGTTACGTCCTGTCATGTCAACCTAAGAGGGGGGTGACACCTAGCCACTTGCTCTAAGGGAGTCAACTATCATTCATTGGAATGAACTTTAACATCCGGCTATGGTGTCTGTTGTCGTGTGGACCATTCCACTCCGCCGTCCTAACAAGGAAAGAAGTATGTGAATGTGTTTACATCGGATGAGAATATGTATGTATGATATATGTATATATGAGTGAATGGTTAGGACGGTGGGCGTGTCGTAAGCCGCCTGTGGTCGGAGGCTATAAAGCCTGTCACTGTTGGGCGGGTCACTTCCGAAGTAATGCCCTCGACGGGTCTACCGGGGTGACTCTCCTATAGTGCGGAGGAGGGTTCAAAAAAAAAAAAAAAAAAAAGGGGTTATTTTAGCCTGGTATACCGCTTCTCGGTGA
>NW_011963967.1:0-3836 GCF_000949405.1 Vollenhovia emeryi
AGTAGGTGGAGCAAACGGCCGACGAACTCGTTGACGGTTTTGGTTGTTGTGACGACATTTCGCAACGTACTGAAGGGCCGGACCGCTTGTTTTGTTCGTTAGGAATTGCTCTACACGCCAGATGTGCTAACTTTGGGGAAAAAATTCCCTACGTCCTACAGAGCTCTTGTAACCTTACTTTCTGGACGTACCTCGTAGATTTTAAATCGTTTCATCCCCTCTAAACTGTATGGGAAAGAGGGGGAAACCACTGTGTCCAAAATGTAATACCTAGGTGATTTTGCGCACGACATTGGGCAACGGGTTATACTGAACCACGCGATCGTGTATGATGAGACAGTATGCAGTGGTGTTCGTCGGCACGTTCTCCTTACACTCAAATTCCAATCTCACCTCTACGGTCGCGCTCTTGACCGATTCGTTTTGTCGAGAACAATCGATGATCACAAACGGACCATATTCTAGAAATTTGTAGACAGTGAGACCTGGCGCAAGATCATCGTTTCCGAAATAGCTCTTCCGGAATCGTAAAAACGCATCATACAGATTCGATCATTTTGTTTTTATCGAAATCCAGATTCATATCGTATGGATAACAGTTCGAGTTCAGATAGAGTTTTACGTTGCTCAATTTACAATGACTGAATTTACACGCATTCTCAGACATTATATTCTTCCGACCTGTTTGCAGAACGAAGATAACATATCGCGGCTTCTCGAGCTGAGTAGCTGTTTTAATAGCCCACGAATGTTTAGTCGTCTGCTGCAATAGCGGAAACTCATGGAGATCCCATGAACGAAAACCCATATTGAGGTATCGTCCACTTTCCAAAGTACGCAGAATCGATAGCTTGTTTACCTCGTTTAACAACACGTGCGGCATTCGCCACTGTATCTTGAATATTTCAAGCTGTGGCTCCAGTGTTACAGCTCCAAACAGACAATTGGTGTCGTTGCGCGATCGTATTAAAATCAATTCGTGACGAGCGTTATTACCACGCGTTTGTAATCTTCACAGAATCCCAATAGCATGTTGAGCGGTACGCAAAAATTGAAATCTCCCTTCCCATTGAACGCCACATCCCAGCCAGCATTCTTCAGAGTCGCCATTTTATCGACTGATGCCGAGACGTAGTTTTGTAGCGTGCTGGTTATTCCAACGTTTCTGGTACGATCAATCTCCACGCCGTCAAGTTCATATCGGATCTCATCGAACATGAAAGCGACGCAATTATTTCCCAGTACAACATCGGACTCAGGGATTTGTTGGGCAGTAGTTAGTTTTCCCTCGATGTACACTTTCATGCGGCAACGTATAGAGATCCTGTTGTTGTATAGGTATTCTTATCTCATCGCTGTGTCCAAATGTCGTGTTGGCAAACGGATTGTACGAGTGAGTTTCAATCTTGACGATGCGATCGTCGAAGACTGGCTCCTCCCCGATGTTGAGTATGTCAATCATTGTTTGCGCACCGCGAATCCCAATGATTTTAAAAATTCCACGTTCGCCGCGCTGAGCTTCTTTTTCCTACTGCAATCGGACGACTTGATATTATCGAAAGTTGACGCCACTGGTCTCACGATCTGCTCCGATCCGTTCAGTACGAGCATCTCATGTACATTCGCACGCGTTATCGTCGTCTCCGACGAATGTGCAATCTATCGGTGATCTCTTCTCCGCGAAAGTCGAGCAATCGACCGTTCTGGTCCGCAACGCGTATCGTTAAATCAGTAATGCTCCGTGCGATGACTGGCAAGTAAATGATCTGCGTCGGCGTTTCCGATATCTTATATCCCGGTGGCACGCTCGGTGAAAATTCATGTATCGTGTGTACGGGCTTGCTGTTGCTGTACGCACCCGCGGTCACGTTGCACTCTACGCGGATAATGTTCACGTTGGTAATGTTGATCGGCAAGTCTGATTCATGCCACTTTCGCGGTTGCAGTATACGCGTCGATGAGAATCCCAGAAGCGATCCAATGTTGTTGGGCTTGCTAAAGTTTATTCCGAAAGCGCATTTGATCTCGCTCCTCATCGTGTTGTAATTAGCGCGCAGCACAATCGGGTATTCATTGTCATCGCCATCGTCGTCGTCGTCACTGCGTTTTTCACCGTCGTCATTAGCTATGAACCGACATAGACGTTTTCGTGAAAGTGCACGCTTCAAAAACTCATTTATCGCTTGCAGTTCGTAGGATCCTTCGGGAATCATAATTTCCGTGTCATCTTTGCCAAAGTAAAATTTATTATTCGAGGCATTCACGTTCGATATCGTGTTGTAAGTCGAAAAATTCATTAAACCGAGCTCGTAGTCGCCATCGCTCAGGTCTATGGTTGGAAAGTAGTTTACTGCGAGGACTCCACTCCTCCCGGTCAGCGTGAGTGTCAGCGACATGGTGGATGAAATACCGCTCAGCATGTACTGAATCCTCGCGACGTCTCGCCAGACTTTAAATCTGTGTGAATCTGTCGTCAATCGTTTGGAGAAACCGTAGACTCAGCTGTCCGCAGATGCTCTGATCGTAGGTCTGATGGGACGTTCGATTGTACTCTATCGTCACACCATCCCCGAAATACCACACCAGTTCTTTAGGCGGTCGGAGATTATCAAAACTATTGAAATATATCACACGGTTTCCCCTCTTCGCGTACGCTACCCAGTGAGTGCCGGGATCTGTCGCGTTGTCCAGATTGACGATACCGCTCTCGTTTCGATGTACGCCGCTTATCGGTAATGCAATTCGCATAAAGACACCTCTAAAGTGTCGTATACGCATTCGTCTTGCCAGTTGGTCCAATTGCACGTTCGTCGTTACACCCGTAGGCATTTTTAATGTTTTTTGACGTTTTTTTTCCTTCCCTGTTTCGTTACACCTCGTCCACGTTTGTATGGAGCGAGATACACTCCGCGACCTTCCATCGCGCGATTGTGATGTTGCAGCTCCTCGAGCTGACGTTGCGCAGCTTTGGCATCGTTCACCGCCTTCGCCACACTGGCTGCTCCGCCAATCATGGATCCTAGCACGCCCAGCATCGGTAGAATTGGCAATAAACCACCGCGTTTCGATACCGGAAGAATCCGCTTCTTTGTCGCTCTTTTCTTCTTCTTCTTTGTTTTCAAACCCATACCAATCTTTGTCTTTGCTTTCACAGCCGCCCAAACAACTGTAGCAGCAGCTTTCTCTCCAAGCGTTGAATCTCTAGCGGTAATGCGTTTCCGTGCTCTCCCGGCGAGTATCTTGTCCGCCACGTGTCTCTCGGCGAGTTCTTTACTGCGGGAATACGCAATGTCGTGTTCGCGGCACGCCGCGTCCAATAGATTTATCCTTCGATCTCCTCTCGCCAATCGTTCTTCCAGACGAGTGCCCGGGCCGCAAAACTGATAACCAGGGATATGCAGCTCGAAAGGAAGCGCGTTTATTGCACGATTCAACAGACTGCCGCCACGTTTCACCGCTGTTGCGTCAACTGACATTCGTAGCAATCCTTGATCATTGGCGCGGGACCGTCGATGTGCGTCCGCTGCCACGGTTGATTGTAATGTGCGCAACAGCGTCGATAAGTTTGAACCTCCGAATCCGCCTTTATATGTTCCGGAAGCTTATCCCACACGTAGTGGACGTAATCGCCACACACTCGTAACAGAACGGTTTTCGGAATAAACTGTAACTGCTCGGCGGTTAAATCAAAGATATCGGAAGGACTTGACAGCAGGACAAACATTTTCACTACTGAGCGATTCGTTGTGTCGTGCCTGGTTAAATAGGTGCCGTCTACCTAGCGGTTTCACGCGCCTATAAATAGACGCATGATTTCCCCTCCCCCTTTCAGTGTG
>NW_011963969.1:0-3838 GCF_000949405.1 Vollenhovia emeryi
GTCGCTATGCGCCAGGAGAGTCGCTACCCGAGTTCCCCGTACAGGGAGAAGCTAAGTCCCTATTCGGGAGACACGGCGCGCCAGAGGTTCATAACCGACTGCCAGGGCCGACCTCCCCCCAGCCACCGCGCTCCCGTGAGAGCAGACCCCAGAGGTATCGCGTGTTAGCCGTGACCAACCAGCGAACCTCCAGCAGCTCCCGGGTTCCGATTCGGTGCCACCCCTAGGCGGGTGACACCGTCCACCCCGCGAGCCGTCTCGTGGGCCTGCCTCGGGGTTCCTTCCTTTAGATTCAGGACCCAGAGCGATGGCGCTAAGGATCCCTCCTCCTCCGGGTCTTGGCCCCAACCCGACGGGGGGCAAAAGATGCCTTTCCCCTCTGGGGTTGGCGCACTAGCGCCCGCGAGATACCTTCAGGGCTCTCTCAGTCCCCGCAGGCGAGGGCTGCGGCTTAAGGACATTCCTGCCCCCGACCTACTAAGGAGGAATTACGACTATTGTCCACCTCATTCTTCGGCCGTGACCGCAGCACCAAGCGGCGGGACCCGATCCTTCCCGTCTAGGTATCCAGGTATACACACCGGTGCGTGCACCCTGCGCGAAGCCAGAGCCCCGTCAGCCACAGGAGGGGTACTCCTGTGTTACCGACTCACACCACGAGGAGGTGGGGTTGGCACATGGGCCCGGTGGCCCTTCTGCGAGTCACCTCCACGTGGGCCTGTGCGAAGGTGGGGCCTTGCCCCCACCCCATGTGGGCGTGTGAAAGGGGTGGGACTTCCCTCCCCCCACCCCATGTGGGCGTGTGGAAGGGGGTGGGGCTTCCCCACCACCCCCACCCCGGCTGCATACCCCCCTCCCCGCGCCGTGCGCGGCGGCCTTGAGGTAGTAGTAACCTAGCCTATCTACTCAATTGCATTTCCTTCATATGTTCCTGGTAAAATTAAATTGGTCTTGTCGGTCATATTCATTTCTACATTGCCAGAATTTTTTTCCGGATATATAGTAATTTCTTCAAAAGCTGTTGTAATGATATTATGATCATCATTATAATCGTCATTATCTGTCTCAATTGGAAATGTAAGTTCTTGTAATGAAACAGTGTTACTTTCCATTTCAGGGACTACCGACGTACTATCCGTTAACGAAGATGTTTCTGGACAAATTACGTCGCCTCTGTCGCTTCCGTAAATATTTCCACTTGATAGAATATGGCGCAACGTTAACCGTACCATTCGCGCGGTGGGATTACGGTTGAATCCTCCGCGTCCTCTAACTTTTCCGAATGTATGTTCTACAGAATCCTGGTTACACAGTGCAGTGGCAAGTTTAAACTGTGGATAGGTTTGTTTGATGGAACGATACATTGATAAAATTGCTTTTACAGTTGTAATCATTCCATCAAAGCAAGGAGGTCTGGACATCTTGTTGGGGGAAGTACTCCACTTTGAACACCATTCAATAAAAGACGTTAATAACTCTTCAGCTATTACATTGACATCTGATAACGGTCTTTTTTCTCCTTTCCAATCATTTAAATGGTATACATTCATAGCATCTATTACTTTATTCATTTTACAAACCAACTCCGCAGACGTTTTCCATGAAGTACTTTTCAATGCATTACTTTGACCTGCTGTCGATATTGCTGCAGCAAATCTTGCACTTAACACTTGAAAAGCTCATTTGACATTCATGGCTTCAAAATTATTTGGATAAAAGTGCGCGTAGGTAATATGACCCAATAAATTTGAAGTATCTAACTTTCTGTCAAATTGCCACGTTGCAAATAAGTCGTGAAAAGATATGATTATTTCTTTATTAATATAAATATATTTATGCGATCTCAATTGGCTAATCAATCGCTTAATAAGATGGGGCCAATCAAAAGAAGCAAAATAAGTCTCTTTGTTCAATGAGAAAAATGGCTCATGTGATGAAATTTTCCACTCAGTAAAAGCTTTTCTATTTGGTCCACCTTGGTCACATGTAATTAATTGTACATTTGCTCCGATATTTTTTAATTTTTCTAAACAAATCTCAACGAGTTGAACAATCTCTTTATGCGTTGTGTTTTTTCCAGTCAAAAAGTATGCTACTATTTGTCGCCAAGGATTTTCTGCATTAATACTATCAAGACAAAATAGTAAAACATATTCCGCTGGTTTATTACTTCGTCCCAGGGGTCCGAGATCTATTAATCCCTCAATAACATCATATTTCTTGCTATATTCTTCAAATTTTTTAATTGACATCTCATCGAATTTTAAACAACAAAATGTCTGAGATGGTGGTAGCTTAGACAATTTTTCTTGAATTTTAGATAATATTTCCTCGCAGAATCCTGGACGAATTTCTGTTTCAGAAATCCAATTTCTGACGGAAGATTCTGACGGGAGATTTAATCCAGCCTTTCTAATGCGTGAATATCCACTTGCAGAATAATCAAACATATGTTTCGCAAGATCCTTTTCTTCTTTTGTGTATTTTGATTGTTTGTTTCCATAAAAAGTAATTTAATACGAGTATAGTTATTACACAGGCTTACAATTTTCTTAGAGCTATCAAAGGACGTCTGACCTGACCGAGGTCCGCAGCGGAAGAGAGGGAACGGAAACAGAAGCGGGGCGATTCCTTTGACCGCATTGCACACAGCGCCGACTGGCGACACAGCGCCACCGCTAACAGGCGTGACGCCCGGGTAATAATGAGCGCGACATACAAATTAAAGTCACACTTGAACATTGATGTTCCCTTGTGCATTTGAAGTTTAATCATGGTTCTCGTAAGTGGTTTTCGACACTTCTCTCCATCCCGAAATTCATTAACACTATGTTTACAAACATTCTTTTTTACGATATTTCTGCTACGTTGCAACATAGCAATGATATTTTTTTGTTTATTTTTCCTTAGTAAAAGTAACTTTTTAATCTCAAATTTTCTTTCTTTAATTTTTCTATTTCAGATAATTTTTCTTTATTATAAGTTTTTTTCGGAGCAGACTTTTTCCGTGATTTTTCTTTCCGTTTTTTCTGCATGTTTGTTTTTACTTCTACTTTTTCCCGAGAGTAATTGTCAATAAATAATGGAAATGGATTTCCATTATTTAGCCATTCTTCGTCGTCTGCGAAGTCATCTCCGAAATTGCAAAAAAGTTCTTTTCCTGAAGCATAACAATTGTTAGGTTTCGTTACTGGTATTGTGGTGACTTTGACTGCGGTTAACGTTAATCTGAAAATGAAACGCGTAAGTGGCAAATCAAAAGTAATTACGTTAACTACTTCATTGCACCGAACGAAATAACCAAAGTTCATAACAATTAGAACGCAAGATCGGTAAGTTTCGCTGTGTGCCAATCTTAGAACAAGATTCCGTCGGTCCGAGGGGACTCTGTGAAATTGCCCCTAGAACGACTGTGAACTGAGGTTGGTTAAGACGGAGAAGGTCCCCCTTTCTTTTGCGGGGTTCAGACCAGGTGACTGGTGTCGACGTCGTGGAGGAGGTTGGTGAGGACTAGCGGCTCAATGCCAGTTCGGGAAAAGGTGGTGTTTTCCCGCCGGAGGAACGCCGTTACGAAGGCGCGCAACCGGAGGCGGAAAATCGGAGGAACGCCGATGGAGGCGCGCAACCGATGGAGGAGAACCGGAGGAACGCCGATGGAGGCGCGCAACCGGAGGCGGAAAATCGGAGGAACGCCGATGGAGGCGCGCAACCGGAGGCAGAGAACCGGAGGAACGCCGATGAAGGCGCGCAACCGGAGGCGGAGAATCGGAAGATCGCCGATGAAGGCGCGCAACCGACGGCGGAAAATCGGAGGAACGCCGTTGAAGGCGCGCAACCG
>NW_011963970.1:0-3840 GCF_000949405.1 Vollenhovia emeryi
CTGTTCGCGAGCGCGAGTTTCCCCCTGCCCGCGAGAAGATCACCGACAGCGTGAACAAGATCTTCCGATCGATAGGGCGATTATTTGTCGTCCGGCAAGATTTCCGTCGCGCCGTACGAAGCAGGAATTAGGGAAACTTGAAGATTTCCGCCTCCGGTGTTTGCAGCTGTTGGTGCCTCTGTGCAAGGTGATTCGAGCCCGTGCTCCGACTTTCACCGGTGTCTGTCAATAATAAATATTTCTGTTTCTCGAAGTCGGTTCAGTCTCGCCCTTTCTGTGTGTGATGTGATCGTTGCTCGTCTCCCACAGTGAATTCTCGAATTCGCGCTTTCTCCGCGCTCAACGCTGAGTGGTTCCGGTATTCTGGAGCGCGGTTGTTGGTCAGCGGAACCCGCGATCCCGCGCTAACAAAGAGTATGTTTTTAACTATGTCGATATTAGAGTCATGAAAGCGTTGGTCAGCGAATAAAATAGCGTGGTCAACTAGGTTGATAATGGTGTTTATCTTATATCTAATATGGTGACTAGAAAAGTAATTTATGTATCGGCCAGAAAATGGTTTTCGATACCAGTTAGTTATAATGAAACTTGAATCACTGAAAGAACTGAAAGAGAATGCAAAGTCTATTGTGAAAGTATTTAATCACAAACATGTGGTTCATAATGTTTTCAACTCCAAGCAAGAACACAATGCACCATCTTTGAAGCTACCCAACAACACTAGATTTTCTGGTGACGTTTTGCTCTTCAACCCACTTCAATGTAACAAATCGGCTCTCAAGAAAACTACAATTGAAGAAGGCCTCGATATCCCACAGAATATAAGGGCTTTTATTCTGAATGATAATTTCTGGATGGAAATTCAATATGCTCTGAACATCCTCAAACCAATTGCTGATGTTCTTACACCTCTTGAGTCAGACTCTGCTACTCTTTCTGATGTGCCACATTACTTTAAGAAAATAGAGGAACAGATTTCACAAGCTCTTGATAAAAGCAATCTCAGTGAGACAGATAATCTTAAGGTACTACGTGCTTTCAAGCATCGAGAAAACTTTTCCTGTCAGCCTATTCATAAAGTAGCTTATTTGCTTGATCCCAGATATAAAGATAAAAATTTAAGCAGTTCAGATATGCCATCAATATATAAAGTAATCAACAAACTTTGTGAGCATTTGAAACTTGACAAAGGTCAGGTATTGGCTAATTTAGCTAACTATCGAGCTGGAACTGGTATCTGGTCTCCTTACACTGGAGTTTTTGGAGCTGTCGAACATACGACTCCAGTTGCGTGGTGGCAGGGACTCTGTGCTGGAGAGCCTATTGCTGTAATAGCAATCCGCCTGTTAAATATTCCACCTAGCTCAGCTGCATGTGAAACCGTCTTAGAAATGAGAAGACTGAGAAGCTTGTTTCAGTGCAATGGAACCTATGTTTGTTTGATGAATTACCAAAGAAGCGCAAGCGCTATATTATGGAAGATGCAAGTGGGAGTATGGAAGAAAATAATAATGTTTCCACTGATTCACAATCAGAATCTGACGCAAAAAGTAATAATGTAGAATCTGATACAGAGACCGATTCAAGCATCCATTTAGATTCAGATCTACATAGTACAACTGACAATGAGACTGATAAAGCTGAAGTTGAATAGTCAGTATCTAATAGTTAGATATTTTTATTTTTTATTATATTATTTTTTATTGTATTATTTCTTTGTATTATCAGGCGTATGTGCTGTGATAATAAGGTACAAAATAGTATATTTTTTGTTATAAATACAGTACACCTGTATACATCTGTATTACTCAATTACTCTTATAAAAAAAAGTAGTTTTCTATCTTCTCTATACATTAACATAGATATATGTATAGAATGGCGCGATGCGCACTGGATTTGCGCGACACGCACACACACGAATGTTTGAAGAACGGCGCGATGCGCACTGAATCTGCGCGACACGCACGTACTCAAATGTCCCGTCGTGTAAAAGACGGCGCGATGCACACTGGATATGCGCGACACGCTCGCACACGACGAAGCAGGCAGAGAGCCCCGATGTGGATGTCCACCTCGGGACCTCTTGAATTGTGGGCTGTCGATGAGCGGCTGCTAACAAGCCCCGTGCACGTATCTGCGTGCACAAGATGGCTGGCCGGTTCCGGCACAAGCACGTGTTACCCGGCACTTAACGCGTAGCCTTAACTAAGGCGTAGAACCTCTCGTGTGTCGATGCGAGATTAATCGCGACACCAGGAGGTGTAGAACGTACCCCGTTAAAGCGAGGATACGTATTGACGCACGCGAACGAACTTTTTACCGTCGCGGCGTATGTTTTAGAACCACTACGACAACGGTCGACTGCCACAAAGCAAACAGAGATTTAAGTCAAAAGGATTACCCGAGGAAAGGTAGAATGACCAGGGTATCCCACTTCTGAGCTGTGAGGGAGCGCCGGTCCAACCGCGAGGTTAACGGAGACGGCGGGGGAAAAGGGAATGTCAGGATGACAGCGGAGGAGGATGGAATCTCTGAGCCGGTAGCAATAAGGCACAGTCTGGGTCAAAAGCACTTTAATTCACACGCGGTGGTACAGTAGACAACTTGGACGACGGCACGTCCGGCGGCTTTGGCGGTCCAGACACAAAGGCCTGGAATCGTTAGGCCCTCTCCGGTACGAGAGGGGGAAGGTCAGGTTCACGTGATAGGCGGGAGCCAATCAGGGCTCGCGCCTCGTTGCTAACTCAAGCGGCCAATACCGAGCGTAGTAGCCGCTGCGCACGCACGTAACGCTAAGATGGCGGCGACGACAGGAGCCGCGCGAGGTTTGAATAGGGCCGTGTACCCTTACAATACATATATTTATTTTGAAATATGTAAACTATAAGAAAAATAAAATAAACGAGATTGTTTATTACACAATGGATTTACTTAATATTCCCATATTGAATCATTTCGTAAAAACTTTAAATTAAAAGAATATTGAGTTAACAAATCAATGCTACGAACATAACTATAATAACTAAGATAACCATATTACATAATTATTGACAAGAATAAAAAACAGCTTAATACGTCATACATTGCACAAACATTTTGTTTTTATATTTCTATTAACACAGCTCAAAATTGTCATAAAATACTATTACAAATCAACAACCACGTTCGTTTTAACGTTTCTATAGACACAGCCCTGGCCGTATTGACTCCAGTGAGAGTCAGGAGCCAAAAAAAATAATATAGACATAGCCCACAATTATTGCCATGGAATATATACTAAATTACAAATCTAGTAATAAATATTATAACGTAATCAACAAGAAAAAAAACTCTTTACCGCGTTTATCACATAAACACATTGCTTTAGTGTTCCCTTCAAATTATCATAAAAAACTCCATTTAACATCATAAACAAAAAACTAAATATATTAATTTCTATTATTATTACCGGGTGCTTTTCAGCAAGTGTCGTACCATCAGTATGTTTCCTTTGTAACGGGGGTAGCCGGGAAGGCGCGGCCGGAAGTAGCCGCATTCCTCGCATTCCGCGCATACCAGAGCCGCGGTTACCATAACAACGCGGAGGTGGCAACGCCGCGCCTACCCCCGCCGCCTCCACCCGCGCGCCCAGGCTCCAGGGGTATAAAAGCCCCTCCGGAGCAAGCGCGACCACCCCAGTCTTTCCTCGGAGCACCGAGCGACGACACCCGGCAGCGGGTACTTCCGCTGCGGTATACGCCGGTATCACGGGTACTGCCGTCCGGCGATATACCATTCCGGAGTACACGACAGGTGGAGGCGCTGCTCCGTCGTGTGCCCCCGGACCCCCCCCCCCCCCC
>NW_011963971.1:0-3841 GCF_000949405.1 Vollenhovia emeryi
CAGTGATGCCAATTTAGCGGATTTCTCGCTAAATCTAGCGTTTTTCAAATCTCATCTAACTGGTAATTTTTTAAAATGCGGATAGCGGTAATTCTGACTTTATGAAATATTTTTCTAGCTTTTTTCTGGCGGTTTTTAAAGAAATATAGTTTATATGGTATTTTGAGATTTGAATGGTTTTTCGCTTATGCGGGGTCTACAATGCGAGTCGCTGAGTTGTAGTCGTAAGAATAATCGACTGCGATTGGTCAATTCCGTCAGATACATAAGAATTGGCCAATGATAGTCGGTTATTTTTACGACTACGACTCTGCGACTCGCATTGTAAACCCCGCATTACCGCGCGACGAGAAGCGACGCTGTGAGAACAAATGAATATCTTAAATGAATAACGCTATCGCGTCTCTTTTTGCCGTGCGGCAATCGTTTCCGTGCGTCCTATGTGCAGAAACCGTAACCTATGCCTGTGCAGTCAAGTCTGTATAAAAAAACTGGAAGATACAAGTTCGGTTGTCGACACGTTAAACACTCCAAAAAGTGTACAGGAAAATCTCAGCTCTTTTAGCGTTTTCGATTTGCTGACTCGACCCGACTCCGAGTCAGAAAAGTTTGATCAAAAGTAAGATTTTTGCAGAAATTGTGGTTCAAATCTTGCTATTGATCAAAATTTTTTTACTCTAGGTCGAGTCGAGTCAGAAAATCGAAAACGCTATTTGTTTACAAAAGCCATTACAGTTCTGTGATTTAATTACGTTTATCCGTGCTGTACTCGTAGAAAATGGGAAAACCAGTGTATCAGCAGAAATTCCGATTAGAATGGAAGTCTAACCCTCAGTTAAAAGATTGGATTCGTGAAGACATGACGAATAAAACTAAAGCTTACTGCAAATATTGCAAGTGCAATATACAATGCAAATTGAGTGATTTGATTTTGCATGCTAAAACAAAAAAACATAAAGTAGCAAGCAGATCGCAGCTAGTGGAACGCAAAATTCCATTCAAACCCTTATCTACCAAGACGCAAGAACAGGAGGCTGCTCTAGCCTTATATATCAGCCAGCATAGTGCAATAGCGCCCGTTGATCATTTAAGTTCTTTGTGTAAAAGTAAATTTGATGATAGCGTGACGTGCACTCAAATGATGTTGCACAGAACCAAATGTACTAACATAATTAAAAATATATTGGCAACCCATTTTGTTGAGGATTTGCGTATTGATATTGGGGATTCAAAGTTTAGTTTATTGCTCGATGAGTCAACGGATATTAGCGTCACAAAACTTCTTGGTAAGTTGCATATATAAATATAGCTAATATGTATTCTAAAATCTCTTATTTGCAGGTAGTGTTATCATATATTTTAGCAAAAAACAGCAAAAAATAATTTCAACATTTCTTTCAATGGCAGAATTAAAAAGTGGAAATGCAGAGGACATTGTAAATTGCTTGAAAAATGAGCTGAAAAAATTTAAATTAAATATTAAAAATCTAATTGGTATAGGAACGGACAATGCCAGTGTCATGGTTGGCTGTAACAAAAGTGTGTATACTGAACTGAGAAAAGAAGTACCTCATCTTATTCTTATTCGATGTGTCTGCCATTCCGTGCAATTGGCGACAAATTATGCTTGTAAAGAATGCCTTCCCAGAAATCTAGAGTTTTTAGTTCACGAAACATATAATTGGTTCAGCAAGAGCTCTAGTCGCCAGTCCGCATATAAACAATTATATGAAACAATCAATAATGGCATGGTAATTTGTGGTCATATACATATTTAATTCGAAGTTAATAAAATATTTATTTCTACTTTGATTTTTATTTTAGGAACCATTAAAAATAACTAGAGTTTGCGATACTCGTTGGCTATCCATTGAAGTTGCGGTTTCGCGTTTATTAGAGCAATGGCTCGAATTAAAGACACATTTTGGTATTGTCAGAAATTCTGAAAAATGCTATACGGCTGAAAACTTATACCAAATGTACAATGACAAAATTAATTATGTTTTTTTGCTATTTCTTAAACCGATTCTATTGGAACTGCAAACATTAAATAAGAGTTTTCAGAGCAATACTAGTGATCCAACTAAGCTGTTAAGAGATTTAGTGATAGTTATAAATTCTTTAAAAAACAAAGTTATTAACCCGACACATAATTTTGATATTGTAACGACGGATTTTGATAATTATATCGATAGAACGTGCTACTTAGGTTATAGATTTGAAAATCAAATAACTGAATATAAAAAAGAAAATGTGATAAGTGAAGAGACTGAAAGAAATCTCCGGTTGAGATGTGTAAATTTTGTCGTTGTTCTCATCAAACAACTTAAACAAAGGTAATAATTATTATTATGAAAAAGTAGGCAGTATTTTAAAAAATGTTGGACACAATGGCTACGTTCAGCAAACACCACAATTGAGTGAGCGCTCAATAGCTATGGCTTGCGATTGGAGATTTTGAATAGACTAGACAACATAAGCGCGCGCTTTGCGCGCACCATTAGCTCTCTCTAAAAATTCGCATGGTTTGACAGCTGCAAATAACACGACTGAAGCATGTCGTAGCGAGAAGCTGTCGCACAAGCGAGACAGCCAATCAGCATCTCGGAAAAGCGACAACAATACTTCGACACTTTCGATTATCGACTTAACACGGCATTTTTATAGGAAAAAAAATCTAAAAGATCTAGAAGAATATTCCTATACCATTGAGCGCTTACCCAACATTTTTACTCATTTCAAAGTCTTTCTAGGAGTACTATTAACATCAATATATGAATGTCCGGAAAATGATTTATGATTTATTAAGATTAATTATTTAATTATTATTTTTAGATTACCTGATAATTATAACATATTACAGAAAATTGACTTATTTTCTGTAAATAAGATTTTACATCCCATAAAGGAAGATATATCGCCCATTTTAAGAAATTTTGAATCTAATCCTGATATAGTGGGAAAAATAATTAATGAATATCATAATATAAATTTTGTCAAATGGATTAATATATCAAACACTACATTATTTTGGGCGGAAGTAAATGCTTATAGAGACGCAGGTGGTAATAATCCTTTTGGAAATCTGGCCAAATTTGTATTAGAACTTCTTTCTTTGCCATGGTCAAATGCTGACGTGGAACGAACGTTCAGTCATTTAAACTTGGTGAAATCCAAAATTAGAAATCGCATGCAAATTTCAACACTTAATGCGATTTTAAATATAAGGTAACTGATAATTATAATTTAACAAATATTAAATCTGATGTTTTAATAATACATATTTAATAATAAATAATAAATTAAATAATAATTAATAATAATTGTTTTCAGATATGGTCTAAGTCGACACAATAAATGCTGTCATAATTATGAGATACCGAATTCATATATTCGTTTAATTGGAACAAATGTTGCATATGTTAACTGTGATATCGATATGATTAATACTGAAGATTCTCAAGAAGACTGGATCGATATTAATTAGAGTTACGCTTAAAAGATATTACAAATATCAATATATATAAAAAATAATATATGATTATATGTATATTGTTATATGTATACATATGTATATTTAGAATACCACATTAAACTAATTCAAATTTAGAAACTATTTGTTTCAATTAATATTATTCGTTTTTGTTTATATACATATACATATGTATATTGCAACTTTGTTTCAATATAAATAAATCAACAGATTTTTACTGATTTTTCATTTTTTAATTACTTTCAAGTGTATTATATTACGGTGTATATACATATTATACATATTTGGTTTATCTGGCGGTTTTCTAGCGGATTTTCAAATCGAATTTAGCGGGTTATTTTTTCAGCA
>NW_011963972.1:0-3843 GCF_000949405.1 Vollenhovia emeryi
TCGGATATTTTTCCTCCGCCGGGGCAGTCTTACCGCTCGCGTAGTATACCGGATGCAATGATTGATCCTCGCTGTCTCTTTGCAAAAGTATCGCTCCGAAACCGTACATGGACGCGTCAGTATGCAATTCGGTCTCGGCGCCCACCCGAAATAAATTCAATACTGGCCTTTCGCTCAGCATGATCTTTAATCGTTCAAAGGCGTTTCTCTCAACTGTACCAAATTGAAATTTCGCATCCATTTTCAACAGGTTTGACAGCGGGCGCGCAATCATACTGTAACTCGGAATAAATTTACGGAAATAGCCGCTCAGGCCTAAGAAAGACTGCACCTGCCGCACGCTCTCTGGTTCAGGAAAACATAAAACCGCTTTGATTTTTCCTTCTGACGGCCGTATCGTACCGTTCTCAACAATGTGCTCTAGAAATTCCACTACTCGACGCAAAAAACGACACTTTCCCCAATTTATGATTAAGCCTGCTTGACTCGCGGTCTCTAAAACAATCTTCAGGTTTTTTAGTCCGTCGTCTTCGTTTTTTGACAATACAATTAGGTCATCCATATACACCAATACAAGTTTTTGTTTCATTAGGTCCTTAAAGACCGTGTTAATAAATCTTTGGAACACGGAAGGGGAGTTGCACAAACCGAAGGGAACTCTTAGGAATTCATACTGTCCGTCCGGCACAATAAAAGACGTGTATTTTACGCTTGCCTCATCCATCCGCACGTGGAAGAAACCGTTCTTTAAATCGATCGTACTAAAAATTCTCGCATCCTGCAACCGATCTAATTGATCCTCAATGAGGGGAAGAGGGTACCTGTCTCTGATTATGTTTTTATTTAGCATTCTATAATCTATACATAGCCTATGTGAACCATCCTTTTTCTTCACAAGTACTACAGGGCTCGCAAAATCAGAGACGGACTCTTGGATTATGCCTTCTCTCTTCCACTCATCGATCTGAGTATTTACAATATCTCTTTCGTACTGTGAAAGTCGTCTCGCTTTTTGGTAAACAGGTTCATCGCTTTTCAAAATAATCGTCATCTTAATATCTGTTTCTCGCGTCCGTACCGGTCTATAGTTGTTTATTAACTCTGTCACAACTTGCTTGCTTTCGGGTCTAGTAAACACATCAAGGTCTAACATATTTGGATCGCGCATTACATCGATCATAAATATTTCGGGTCGTAACTCGCTATCGGCCGTTGGCTCGCAAATCGGATTAATTGAAATCATACCCTTCTTAAGATGAATTTCTACCGTATCGATAAAATCAGCGCCAATAATTAAACCGTACGGTATGGCAGCGTCGGGCGCGACTCGAACAAGTATCGAATACGTATGCTCGTCGATCAAAATATTCGTTCGGAACTCGCCTAACACTTTCGCGCTAAAACCGCCTATTCCGCAAAACTCCGCAACTACCTTTCGCATGCTCGGTGATCCTATCGCTGCGTATTCGCTCTCTCGCAGTAGTGATATGTCGCTTCCGGTGTCCAGCAGTGCCGCCACTACTCTACCGCCTAGAATTACCTTTTGCGTATACCTCTTACCTGGCATTCGTGAGATCGACGCGACAACGGATCTTTCTGTCTCGTTTTTTTTCGGACACTTAGAAGCTATATGACCACGCGCGCCGCATCCGAAACATTTAGCTCCTAAGGCCTTTGTCGGGCAATTCGCGCCAACGTGCTCGCGCTCGCCACAATTATAACAGCGTTTAACGTCTGTCGGAACTTTCTTTTTACTGTTTACCCCTTTGTCTCCGCTATGCTCATTCGAACCCGTCACTCCGCGACCACGCAGTGTCACCTTTTCAAATGCCTTCATCAAGTCCTCCACGGATGAGAATCCTTGTATGCGCGCCTGGTCACGCATCGTGCCATCCGGGATACCCTCTATGATGTATTCCAAAAGTTCGTCCTTCTCGACCGGTACTTTGTTGCCCATAATAGTTTTATCGTGTAGATATTCTTGGAACGTTTCGTCCTTCTTTCACGTACGTTTCTCGAATTGTCTCCGCAACTGTATTTTGCTCTCACGATAGCGAAACATGGCTCCTAACTCTTTCAGAAGCTCCTCGAAGGACATCTCTATGTACTCCGGCTTTGAGTGAAACCACTCAAATGCTCGCTTTTTTAATCGCATACCGATCAAAATTCTCGCAGAATTGTCCTCTAGTTTGTACGTCGTCTTCAGAAATCTCAAGCGTTTCTCCCACATATCAAAATTATTAGTGACACCGTCGAAATCATTTAATAAATCGGCCACCGTCGTCAAACTAATTCGTGATCGTGCGCGTAACGTCTCTCCATCGTCAAGCATCGCCTCTCTCATTGCTCCACCAACAGGATTTCTCTCTAATTGTTCACGCAATATTAAGATTTCACGCCGTGCGAGATCAAGTTCGCGTTCAGCGAGCTCTCTTTCTCGCTTATAGAGCTCAATTTCTAGCTGCGCTATTTCCTCCCGCGATGCGTTCTCTCGCCATGTGTTCTCCTGCACGACACCGCCTTGCGTCTGATCCTGTCCGTCCTCGTCATCGCCTCCTCCTATCCAGGAACCCATCGGATCGGCCTCCAATAATCGTGAAACCAACTCTGCCTTGGAACCGGTCGTCAGCAATCCACGCGCCTTCAGTCTCTGTCTCAACTCCACGACCGTTAGGGCACATCGCTCGGACATTTTTGCTATCTCTTGCCGCGTATTCACTTCCGGAACAACCGAACCCTCTTGAATCCTCCCGTCGAATGCCAAATCCCGGACGAGCCCCCAAAAGTTGTAGGATTATTTAAACAGGTTGGTTTGGCAAGAACGAGAAGGATTTAGATGAAATTCGAGATTTTATGTAACTTAAAGATACAAATAGAAAAAGAAAAGGAAGTCTCTCGACACTCGTACAACTTTTACAATTAGCGCGATTCTCTCTCACACGCACGTCTGCTCGCTCTCGTTTCTCGCACACGACTCTCGAGTCCCTCTCTCTCAACGCTAACCGTCGCCGGCCAATGTCACCCGAGCAACGATCCGTTGTCAAACTCGACATCCTACAATATTAGTTCGAGCATTGACGCTGAAAAGTTCAGATTTCCAACTTCTGTAGCGTCAAAGCGTCGTGCGCGGTATTTAAAAGTGTCATTGTCAATTTTCATTTTCAATGTAAATGATGTAACCCTCTCTCCTCTTCTTCTTCTTCTTTATCTTGTTATGGCACCCGGCTCCTGTATCGAGCCGACACGACCACAACGAACCAATAGTCTTGACTTGATGATATAAATCTCTTAACGTGCAATCGCGTTTTTAATGTCACACAATGCAGAGGCCCAACTACCGAGCCTCGCGCGGGATGATGCAATCCCTATTGGATGATGCAATCCCGCAGGATCAAAAATTTTATCTTCCGTCGGAAGACGTGTGAACCGCTCAACGGCTCAGACGGGACATTTACCCTCTCTCCTCTCGTGTGCGTTTACTATACAGATTGGCGACTTGTGTTATTTTATGCTTATTGTTAGTATATATACTTATTAAGTAACTGATAACTTAGGTTCGTAGTCGGATCTTATATTCAAGACCGTCTTAAATTTATTTAAAGATGCTGTATGGAACATTTCATTGACTACGGAGTATCTTGATAATCTTAAGACGGTCTTGAATATTCTTGAAAATCTTGAATATAAAATAATGAATAAGATTATGAATCCGACTATGAATACCGGCCTGAGTCCTAAGAAATACGCACCATTTATAACAATCGAATACCTCAGAACTAATCCGGGAAAAAATGGACTTGTTCCAGGCTTGCCGCTTCTTATTTATCGTTCTCTCGACTAGAA
>NW_011963973.1:0-3844 GCF_000949405.1 Vollenhovia emeryi
AAGAATATTTAAATTGTAACATGTATATTGTAACAAGGCACAGGAAACATAACAAACCTGCTGCGAGAAAGAGGTAAGACATTCAATGTGTGTTATAAAATGAAAAGAAAACCATAAAATGTAAAAGTATTATGCAAATAAAACAAAAGTCATTGTGCAATAAATGTTTATAGCTTTGTACTACTCACGAATGTCGGCTAGTGAACTTTATACAGCCACGAGAAATCAATTTTCTTTAGGTGGGTGAATGAGTCGAACAGGCAAATTCCCTGTGTGTTGAATTTCTCCTTCTTTGCGAATGTAAATATCATAGGATTTTATTAGCACGTTATAGACGTCATATGTGTTGCACGTTGCAGATAAATTTTGTACGCTTACCTAATCTTATCTCCTTCCCTCCGGATGAGGCCTCGGCACGTACAAAATTATTATTCACATTCGTAATTAGTGAGGATTACGGATTATATTACCACGACCGTACTACACCTCCATCAGCCACAGCTCGACACACTCACTCACTCACTCGCACTAGCACGAGAGTTTACTGTCCACTCACGAATGTCGGCTAGTGAACCTTATACAGCCACGAGAAACCAATTTTCTTTAGGTGGGTGAATGAGTCGAACAGGCAAATTCCCTGTGTGTTGAATTTCTCCTTCTCTGCGAATGTAAATATCATAGGATTTTATTAGCACGTTATAGACGTCATATGTGTTGCACGTTGCAGATAAATTTTGTACGCTTACCTAATCTTATCTCCTTCCCTCCGGATGAGGCACGTACAAAATTATTATTCACATTCACAATCAGTGAGGATTACGGATTATATTACCACGACCGTACTACACTGGACGCGAAGAACGACAAGCGACGCGCGACGCGCGATATCTAGTAGGCGTGGAGTCTTTATAGAAAAACTGTACACTTATTGGATAATCGCGCGGCGCGCATCGCGTTGTCGCGCTTGTCTGCTGAAGCCATTAAGCCTATTACACAATACCAGGCAACAGGCAATAGGAATAGGGAATAGAATTTTCGACGCGTTGGATTCGTCGGAAATTTTCTTCCAACCAATCCAATGCGTCAGAAATTCTATTCCCTATTCCTATTGCCTGTTGCCTGGCAATGTGTGATAGGCTTAAATGAAATTAATTAATATCTAGTGACTTTAGGATTTCCACAAATCAGTAAAACCAATCAGGATGCAGCTTTAAGTCACCGGATCTAAAATTCTGCATCCTAGTTGGTTTTCGTAAGCAATCCAGTAGAAAAACTAGTATTGTGCCGTTGGCTTAAGTTATTTTTCGATTCAATTCTAGGGGTAAAGAACCGATTCACCCAAAAATCGACCAGTGAAGAATCGATTCAAAAAATCGATTTTTCCACCAAAATAATCGATTTTTAAAAGAATCGAATCGGAATCGAACATCCCTAAGTTGAGCGGCTTCCCCCACTCTGTCTCCCTTGATCGACGCGCATAAAGTTACCGTCTCGTCGTTTTGTCGCTGTGAAGTTCGAAGTGATTCAACTTCAGCGAAAAATAGCCGCGTTTAAATCGTTTTGTTTCGTTTCAAGAAAAATGAATTTCAACGACGGCAGTGAACATTGGAACGAGGTTAGTAGATAATGTGTTATTAATATTAATTATTTAATTAATTGTAGAGTTTACGGTGACACGTTTGTAATCACTTGCCGCGATATACTACCGTGTCTCGTGATATTTGAACTGATACATTGTTCTCACTGTTCTCAGAGCTTGCAAAGCTTAATTAATTAATGGAATTAATATAATATTTTAAGTTTTACAGGAAAATGAAATCGTTCACACATGTGGACTGTGCGAGATGGTTTGCATGGCCAATGAAGTACAAAGCCACCCATGCCTGGAGTCTTTCGCCAGTTATTATCTGGACAAGCAGACATATTATTTTTATCCGCAGTGTGGTAAGTACTTTGCAGTGAAATGCATACTATTGTTAAAAGTTTAATACGTGTGCTAGTACTGTAAAGTTTTTGTATGTGCAGAAGATGGAAAAATTCTGCGTAGAAGCCTGGTGGACGGCACTGAACAAAATGTTTTGCAGGCGCTTGTTCGAGAGGATGCAGAGGAGACCGTTCAGGACGCAGAAATGACAGACGAGGAGGGCTTCGACATAGAAAATCTGCCGGAGAATCAAAATCTCCGGAAGATTTTTATAGAAGAGCGTCTCATCGAGGCGATTCGGAGACGACCGCCTCTTTGGAACTTCAAGCTGCCAATTACAGAAAGGGGCATTCGGAGCAAAGAGAAGTTGTGGATGGATGTGGTCGCAGTAATGAAAGGTACAATTTTTTGGAATATATTTGTTCGAGACGAGAGCATCTGGAAGCTTCGATCCAAAACCTTGAGTGCTTTCTTAATGTGCTTTGCACCTTAATGTGCTTTCTTGTTTCGCAGGTGTGGTTACTTTAGCTGACGCCAAAAAAAGTGGAAAACTCTATCGGATACATTCAGGAGGCATCTGAAAAATGCGGAGTTGCCAAGTGGTTCAGCAGCTCAAAAGATTTCCAAGTGGATTCACTTCAAGCGAATGAGCTTCCTTCGAGATGTACGCCTTCAAAACAAGTATGTATGAACTGTACATAATAAAAATTATAAAGATCACAATATTAAACAATCAGTGGTATAAAAAAGACCAATGAGAGTCAATGCGGTTATTAGTGTGCACAGGTGCAACTCACCAATTCAGGAAGCATGTGAAATACAACATAATTTTAAGATTAAACGAACTTGTAAAGTGAAGTTCGATCTTAATTATGCCTTGTCTCGTCCGGATGGACAACTATGTAGTCACGTCTTCGTGCCTGCATTCACAACAGAGTTTATAAAGCCCCCCAATCGAAAAAGGGGGCGCTTCCGCTACCGCCGGCGTTCGCCACGTCGCTAACTTCATTATTTAAAGTTCACATTGGGCCACAAATCGCCCCCTGGGCGGGAAAAGCTCGTAGGAACTTAGGGCGGGGAAGATCCATCCGGACGAGACAAGGCATAATTAAGATCGAACTTCACTTTACAAGTTCGTTTAATCTTAAAATTATGCCATATGTCTCGTCCGGATGGACAACTATGTAGTTGTTTAGAGTGCGATTTGTGAGTAAATATACAGGGTGTATTCTAATTCGCGCCCACCATTTATATAGTGATATTTCTCATGAAAAACTGAGTCGAAAAGTCCCGAACCATTTTTTCGAGTCACGTCTCACAAAGTAGTTGTAATTATTTAAAAATTAGCGAATCCGTATCGCTTTTTAAACGGACGCACGTTCGTGAGCCACGCGTCTACTAGTGTGCGTGAGTGAGTCGCCGCGCGTCTCAGCATTGCCACGGCCGCGTTCACGTAGCTCCGAAATAATCAATAATTGCTTTTTGCAATAAGCATGATATTTTCTACCCAGGAAGCACTTTTTTAGATTACAATTTGATATTAGTTGTACTTCCACATAAGAAAATTGTAAAATGAAATAACTGTCAAGACAGTGCCCCCCGTTCCGCCGTCATCCGAGTTCCGATTTGACCAAGATGATTTTTTAAGTTAATTTTTTTCACTATTGAAAATAAAATTTTAAATTTCTAAGAATTCTTTTAAATATCATTTTTAATATCAATAAAAATGTTTTAATAATATCTTTATGCAAAAATGGACATAAAAATGGATTTAATTTTTTTAATCAAATGTATTTTTAATCAAAGCTGGAAATTAGTTGCATATTTCGGGTCGATTATTGTCGACGACCACTGTTACCCTCTTACCGCGCATGTTTTCCGAGATGGTCCTGATCCACATTAACTCGGATAATCGGGACT
>NW_011963974.1:0-3846 GCF_000949405.1 Vollenhovia emeryi
TTTTTCGACTGACAATGAGTGTAGTTCCATCTGTTTGGCGTTGTTTTAATATTGCCCCAACCCCCTGTAAACATGCATCCGTATAAACGTAAATTGGGATGGTTGGATCGAAAATTGCCAGAATTGGGTCTGAGCATACATAATCTTTTATCTTTTCAAAATTATCTTGGCAAATTTTTGACCGTTTGAATTCTATGTTTTTTCTCAATAGATTATAAAATGGTTCCAATATTATGGTTGATCTGGGAATATATTCTAGATAAAAATTTATTTTTCCCAAGAATTGCCTAATATGTTTTCTTGTCCGTGGTGTTGGAAAATTTCTCTTATGGCGATTACATTATCATTCAAGGGTTTTACACAATTATTTCCTATTTCATGACCCAAATATTTTATTTTGCATTGTGCAAATATACATTTTGACAGATTCAGTTTGAATCCATGTTCGTGTAATGCTTTCAATATCAGTTCGATGTGTTTTATATGATCATTATAATTTTTTTAATAAATTAGAACGTCGTCAATGTAATTTACTGCAAAGCAATCTCAATTATTTTTCCTTCAGATCACCTTCCAGGTTATGACCACATTTCGGAATTTGTTGCGTGTTTTCAAACTTTTGACGACTCCCTTTGTTACTGCATTTTCAAAAAGTTGTGGGTATTGAGCACTCGTTTGCAGATCTCGAGGAAATTGAAAAATTTCTGGTTGACCTACCAATTGAATAGTCTTGACTTTAACCACCGTAGTTTTGGTATCTATTGCCTCAGATACGAAGTGGAATCTTACCTTGATGTCCTCCATATTGTGTTGATTTGTAAGTCTCGAAATCAGAGACTCAATGAAATTGAGTGAGAGAGGAGAGACGAATAACTCGACAAGTGTAGTTGCAGCTAGTGATTACTGTTTATAACACATAAAACAAAATGATGCTTACAATTTCTATAAATGCTACAATTACCTTAATACTAATACCGCACCTGAATCAACACAATTGTCGGTATCTCGTTCTGAATGTACAAAAGCTTTATTATAGCGAACGACTATGCCGCCTGACGGCTAACCAGCGTATGCCTCGCTGCCTGCGCGCTGTGTTTATAATGAGTATCTCTCAGTCACCTTTAGTCACGTATATGATGTAGTCAGTAACGTAGACGTCTAACAAAAGTGACTAAGTTTGATAAGGCGTCAAACTTACATATATATATATATATATATATATATATATATACGAAACTTTTATATGTCTCTCCTTTTATAATACAGGGTGTCCCACTAAGACCGCCTATTTTGAAATTTGAAAAAAACGCAGTGTTTATTTAAAAAGTTAAGATATTTTTATTGTAATAAAGAGTGTAGACATGGAGGTTACGTTTGGAACACAATATCCGACAAATGGCCGCCTCGTGACTGATGGCACTCGTTGATCCTTTTGACGAAACTTTCGATGACATTTTGGCATAGTGCCGGTTCAATTTCATCAATGGCGCGTCGAATCTCGTCTTTCAGTTCAGGAATTGTTCTTGGGTTTTTGGTATACACCTTTCCTTTTAAAAAACCCCAAAGGAAGAAATCCAACAGCGTCAAATCACATGATCGTGGTGGCCACATCACATCGCCGCGGCGCGAGATAACTCTCCCTTCAAATTTAGTGTTTAACAATTCCATTGTTTCGTTCGCTGTGTGACAGGTTGCACCGTCCTGTTGAAACCACATGTTTGCGAGATCCATTGCAGCAATTTGAGGCCAGAAGAAGTTGTTAATCATCTTACGGTAACGATCGCCGTTGACGGTGATTGCATTGCCAGCCGCATTTTCGAAGAAGAACGGTCCAATCACTCCGCCAGCCCAAAATGCGCACCAAACAGTGGCTCGTGGTGGATGCATGGGACGTTGAAGGATCACTCTTGGATTCTCAGCTCCCCAAATGCGACAATTCTGTTTATTGACATAGCCATCAAGTTCGAAATGCGCCTCATCAGAGAAGATGATTTTCTTCGAAAAATCACCATTCACTTGTTGTTTCTGTAAGATCCATTCTGTAAACGTTCGGCGCTGTGCATGGTCTGCTGGCTTCAAATGTTGTGTCAACTGAATCTTGTAAGTTTGCAAATGCAGATCTTGAGTCATAATTCGCTGTAAACTGCTTCGTGAAAGTCTCAATTGCTGAGACCGATGGCGAATCGAGGTGGAAGGGTTCTGGTCAACACTCTCACGAATTGCTGCAATGTTTTCATTAGACCGAGCTGTACGAACACGGACAGGTCTCTTCTGGGTTTGAACTGATCCAATCGCTTCAAATTTCTCAATTAATCAGACCACTGTACGACGAGAAGGTGCGTTATGGTGACCGAAAAATCCACGACATTTTCGAACCGTCTCCGCAAAACTCTCACCATTTCGGTAGTGGATTTTCACAATTTCTATGCGTTGTGCGTCCGTGTAATTTTCCATGACTTAACCTCAATGTTTACACATGACAGCTGTCCAACAACAACGCTGTACGACCGACACAAACAAAATGGTGCTAAATTCAAAATAGGCGGTCTTAGTGGGACACCCTGTATTATGACAAATATAATGCTATGTTAAACTTTTCTTTTTCTCATTCATTTTATTTTTAACGACCTCACCTCCTTCGTTCCCCTTTGAGAGTGCACAAGGTCCGTCCCAGGGTAATAGGGATTAACTTTCTTGACCCAAAATTAGGACCTGCGATCGCACCGCTCTTGAAAAGAGTCAGAGTGTCCTTTCGGGACATTGGCCTTTTTGGAGCATTTGAAAGTGCGTTCGGCTCGCTTCGCGCCTCTAAGCATGTCGGCGAGACATTTAAAATTACTTGTTACATCATTCCATACCTCAACATCTGGAAACCATATCCGTCGGTTCCCGTAAAACTCTATTTTCCTTCCTCAAATCTACTCCAAGAGGTTTTGACGTAACACTTCTGAAAAATAAATTTATATTATAAGAACGTTTTCTCGAGCAATGTATTTTGAAGCTGGTAAAGAAAAATTGGTTGTCCTAATACAAAAATTATTTTCTTTAGTACTCACTTCTCGGTCGTATGGTGAGTCAGGTCAGGAAGATCGGCCGGCAAGCACAATGAGTACTAGGCCCGTAAATCGCCTGCTCCTCCAATTGAAACGCGAATTGTGCCTCGAGTTTCTGTAAGGCGAGATTGACATGTTAGAAAATTATCTCTTCGCACATACGTAGAAATAAGTAAAATAATTATAACTAGCGTTTGAGCCCGCGCTTCGCACGGGCTCAAAAGCTAGTAAAAGCATGAATCAGATGAGATTTTAGATCAATAACAATGAATTCTGTGCCATTGCATAGTCCTTTCTTGGTATTAAAATTCCTTAATAGAATAATTGTAGCACTTATTTTTATTTTGAGTCGATGAACTGGCATTCCAGAGGGTGTCACAGATCTTAAAAACTCAGTCGGGAAATTCTTCTCCGAAAAATTTGCAACATTTTATACCGATTTCACAAAAATCGGACCATAATCTCCCTGTACATGGAGACCTCGAAACTGATTTTGAAATTTTTTTATTTTTTTGGGTATTTTGTCTTTTTTTCTTCTCTAAGCTATCATTTCCACACCATCTTGTGGTAGATAGCTTGGCGCGTTTTTTTTAAAAGTGGTTTCCCCAATAGGCTTAATCCACTCTCATTATTCATTGTATACAGCTTTTAGGCTCGCGCTTCGCGCTGTAGTATATCTTTTTTCTTTTCTTATTTTTGCATTTTAAGTCAAAATTTCTTCAATTTCTTGATTTTCTATTTATCTTTCTTTTTTTTATTAATTGGATGAAATACTCTCTCCGGCGCACTCCCC
>NW_011963975.1:0-3846 GCF_000949405.1 Vollenhovia emeryi
AAAACACAAAGCATCGCCTTAAGAGTACAAGACAGCCATTCTGCTCAGGTCCTAAGGCTGATGGCAGAGAACAATCCGTAAGGCCCGGTCTACAATGAGTCGTTAGTCGTTAGTCAGAAGTCGGAACTATATGTCGGTCCTTTTTCTTCCACCCAGAAAGGAAAAGGATCAACATATAGTTGCGACTTCTGACTAACGACTCATTGTAGACCGGGCCTAAAAGCTTAAGACTGTCTTAGTCATAGACGTAGGGCAAGGCAGAGAGAAACATAAGTCGTATACAATAGCCTTTCACGACTTACATTTCTCGCTGCCTTGCCCTACGTCTACGACTCATCCAGTCTTAAGCGTTTACGGATCGTTCTCTGCCACCAGCTTAACTGAGACATACAAGACTCGAGACGCAAGAACAAAATAATGCAAATGTTCCAGACGCTCCAAGACCCCAGCTCGCAAGCCAGTCGCTCGACCCAAGGGATCGAATATGCTGTCCAAGGATCCCGTGCAAGTTTACTGCCGTTTGCGGCCCATGCAATCACCGATGGATGCGTCGTGCATGAGAGTCACGTCTGACTCGACCGTGGTGATAACGCCCCCGGAGTCGGCAGCCAATTTTCGCACTGCGACCAGCAAAGAGATACAAACGACGTTCAGCCACGTGTTCACAGCCGACGTGACGCAGCGGGAGATATTTAAGACGGTCGCCCTTCCTCTGGTCCAAAATCTCATTCACGGGAGGAACGGCCTGCTGTTTACGTACGGTGTGACGGGTAGCGGGAAGACGTACACGATGACCGGGGAACCGCAGGATGCCGGTATTATGCCTCGCTGCTTGGACGTTATCTTCAACACTATCGCGAATTATCAGACGAAAAAGTTTGTCTTCAAGCCGGACAAATTGAACGGCTTCGACGTGCAAGGCGAGGCTGACGCTATGCTCGAGAGGCAGCGCGAGCTTCACGCCGGTCTGTCGAGCCAAAGAACCGCGAGACCCGGCAAACAGTAAGTCCCCCACGCCCGGCACTTGCCAAGCAATTTTTATCACGTTTATATCGTGTAGGCACAATAATTGGCGAATGTTACTCTCGTGAATTATAGCCGTAAGGTGGACAGCGATGGTGACAGCAATCCGGCGGTGGCCCATGAGCGCAATGAATCGCAAAGTGTGGCAATCGAGCTGGACAACGCGTACGCTGTATTCGCCACGTACGTCGAAATATACAACAACAGTGTGTACGACTTGTTGGACGAGGATGACATGAGAACAAAGTACGTACTCGCCTGAGGCAACAACTCTTTCATTGTATGTGTTCGACGCGCGCTTTGCTTTGCTTGCTCAACTTACGCTTGACGTAGGACGCTGCAGAGTAAAATTGTTCGAGAAGACGGCAACAAGAATATGTATGTACACGCTGTTACGGAAGTCGAGGTAAAGAGCGCAGAGGAAGCCTTTGAGCTGTTTCAACGTGGACAACGAAAAAGACGGGTTGCACACACGGCATTGAATGCAGAGTCGAGTAGATCGCACAGCGTCTTCACCATCAGGCTTGTGCAGGTAGTATACGTGCCCTTTTCGAATCTCTCGCCATTACGTCGGAGATCACTTTAAAGTTTGAAATATAATCGCTTTTTAACCATCATTGTATACACTTAAAGGCACCTTTAGATTGCGAGGGTGAACATGTAATGCAGGATAAACGAGTCGTGTGCGTAAGTCAATTGTCTTTGGTGGATTTGGCGGGTAGCGAGCGAACGAATCGCACGAAGAATACCGGCCAACGTTTGCGGGAAGCAGGTGAGATGAAACGTTTCGTGTTTTATTTCTTGTCGTATGTACCTGTGAAAATTATTAATTTGTCATATTTACTTGTGAAAACAAATTAATGCGATTGTGTTAAAGGCAACATCAACAACTCTCTCATGACACTGCGATCGTGTTTGGAAATTTTAAGGGAAAATCAGAGTCAAAGTACAAACAAAATGGTCCCCTATCGAGATTCCAAGCTTACGCATTTATTCAAAAACTATTTCGACGGGGAAGGACAGGTCAGAATGATAGTCTGTGTGAATCCAAGAGCGGACGATTATGACGAGACGATTGTACGTGTCGTATGATATGTCGTAACTATATGTAACGTATCTAAATTTAATGAAATAGATAATTGTCATTAATTTCAATAACGTTTGTGTGTAGCAAGTCATGAAGTTTGCGGAAATTACTCAAGAAGTGCACATCGTCAGGTCTAATCCTGTGAAATTGGATCTCGGTTTCACTCCTGGCAGAAGACAAGCGAATAAGGTGATTCTCAAATGACACTCAATTGCAGGGTTGGGAAGTAACTCGTTACTTTTAACGAAGTTACAGTTACACTTTTTTTGGCAGCTCTAACTTAACTTTGTTACTTTCTCTCTATCTATAACTGTAACTTAACTCGGTTACATTTTTTCGACAACTAGTAACTAATTTAATTCGTTACATAGTAATAGTTATTTTATATATTTTTTAAACCTCCACAAATTGCATTAGACCTTGCGCATAAACGCCTTTATTAACGCTTTACAATTCAAATGCAGATTTAGTATTTTTATTTTCATTGCAAGAAAGTAACTGCAAAGTAACGATTCGTTACTTTTTGAGTAACTGTAACTGTAACGCGTTACTTTTCAGAATTGGTGACTTGTAACTGTAACTGGTTACATTTTTAGCGAAAAAACTGTAACTGTAATTCGATACTTTTATAAATTTATAAAATAACTTTCCCAACCCTGCTCAATTGATCATTCTGAAATACGCACGCACACGTGCACAGGTGCGAATGCAACTAATATATCTATTTTTTTTACTTTCAGTTATTCAAGGAAGCAAGAAGCAGATTGGAGAGAGACGGTCGACCGGAGGCTGCCGAGTTGAACATTGATCTAGGCCTAGTGTACAGGTGCAACTTTGAACAATTATTATAACTCGAATTCTTCCCACCCTTTTTTCGCCTCTTTTCAACTGTTTTCAAATATGTTTTAGTTTGGGCGGACCGTTTCCTCAATTGGAGACTGTCACTTCGGACAACGATCAAATAATACAATCCTTAATACAATTCTTGGAGCAACGTGTCAACAAGCGTAACATACTTCGCGTGGATTTACAAAGGAAACGTGAGATATTTAATTTTATACATTTAATGATAATAATAGAATTATAGAAAAGATGATAATAATGAGACATGAACATTTTTCATTTATAGAAGAGGATTTTAGACGAATATTAACGGCAATTGAGCAAGAGAATGTAAATTTAAAACTTGAAGTAGCTTCGTTAAAAGCTGCAAATACACAGCAGAAAAGAAAGATATCGGCATTGGAAGGACACCTCTGCAAAACGGAGACGCAAATCGATAAGCTTTTGTGTAAATTGAACAGTGCCAATGAAATGGTGCGAGGTTTACAGCAAGAGGTGGGGTTTGTACACGTGCTATGTGTCCGATGCGTCCGCCTGAACGCTACGTTAATAATTTAAATAATGTGTATCGTATCTTGTTCTAGGTGAAAGATCGGGAGTTGGTGTTAAATCAACGCTTGATAGATGAGCAAAAAGTGAAGCAGAAATATAATACAAAGATGCTAGTCAAGACGGGCAAAATGAACAGAGAGTTGGAAATAAAACTGCGTCAACAGCGTGAACATCATCAGGTAATCGTTCTGATTTTGACTTGATAATATTTAACATTGAACATTTGTTTTAAGGGGGGAAATGCATTTAGTATTGTCTTCCGAAGACATCGGCACGCGAGTTGCCAATCTGCGGGAATTCTGGAGTCTGATGTATTTGTCTGAAACATATAAACCAATTTT
>NW_011963976.1:0-3848 GCF_000949405.1 Vollenhovia emeryi
GTCACCACCGGAAGCAGGTTAAAAAGGGCAACTAATTCCGAGCGTTGGTTTATATTGTTGTTTCAATTGTTTATGAAAAAAAGGAAACACAAAATGACTCACAATGTATGCAGATCAAGGTATTAATATGGAGAACCTGATTCTCTCAAGAATATCATTATCATTAGACAAGTTCTATATCACTTCCTGTACATTAAATATTGTAAATTAAGACTGAATATCTAAACTACATATAATTATGGAATCATCAACATAACTGTGTTTGATTCCAGAGTTATTCTTTCATTGGTTTCCTATTAAAGTATTATTAAAGTTGTGAAATTAATCAACTATTACTATTTGTTAATGTAAGACTAAAAGCGATCTCACCGGAGTGAAAGAAGAACCGTCTTTTAAGCTAACCTTCGAGCAAATGTAATACTGAACGTACTAACTTGATTGCATATGTATGTCCCAATATATCTTTTTTTTATTAGATGTCTTTGTTCTGTTTCGTTGATAAGTTCTCATCATAGTCATAAGGCAATTAACAGCAAAGTCAGTAATATTAGTTAAGAACGTAGAATTCACGAATTTGTTTTTATTATGTACCATGTGTAAGTAAGTAAATTCGCGATTATTCTTACGTTAATGATACCAAGTATAAGCTCCAACGACCGAATATATTTTGTTACTCTATCTTTTTTGCATCTCTACAAAAATATCTTCACTACAAAACTATCTTCTCTACAAAAGTAATGATATCATCAAATGGCGCCAACTAAACTAAATAGTTTTAAACGTGGTGGAGCGATGTTTGGAGTGGGGGCATGCCCGCCGGCTGGGCGCCCGCGGACGCCCGTTGTCCGCGGTTTAGACAATTTGCATCTCTACCCGGGCTCTACAAAAATATCTTCACTACAAAACTATCTTCTCTACAAAAGTAATGATATCATCAAATGGCACCAACTAAACTAAATAGTTTTAAACGTGGTGGGGTGATGATTGGAGTGGGGGCATGTCCGCCGGCTGGGCGCCCGCGGACGCCCGTTGCCCGCGGTTTAGACAATTTAATACAAATAAATATTTTATTTTAAATTACAAAAACTTGATGTGTCACTTTTCAAATCACCTTACTTGTTTACACGATTTAATTAATTTCGTTTATATGTTGTACATAATAAAAAGGAATTCGTGAATACAACGTTCTTAACTAATATTACTGACTTTGTTGTTAATTGCTTTACGGCTATGATGAGAATTTATTAACGAAATACAACAAAAGACACCTAATAAGATAGAGATATATTGGGGCAGATGCAATCAAGTTAGTACGTTGGCGATTACATTTGCTCGAAGGTTAACACATGGTTAACACATTAGTTGTTTAATTACTTAATATGTAGCTATATACTTATATAGTATCCATAACATAAACACGACGAATAACGTCTTGATTATTTTATCAAGCCACTCCATCCTGAAACGTCGAGTAAAATTAATGTGTTAAATATTATTTTAAGCTTGCAGTATTAAAAATACATAATAACATATTTGCGAAGAAATTAAATAAACTAAATGTTGTAAAGTAAAACTGAAAATTTAACAAATAATTGTTACATTAGTATGCCTGATTTATTTGTTATCTCAATTTAATTGACAGACATTTTCACGAGGAATATTGAAATCAATTTCTCGAACTTCGCAAATCCGAAAGACAGGAAAGATTAAAGTAAGCACTTTACGAGATTTAGAGTATCAGTCACACTGCTACCTTACTACGGTAATTGTAACCGCGTGAGTTCCGGCAAGACACTGCTACCGTAGCGCTACAGCTTTGTTGCTACAATTGTAGCGGCGCCATACTTACATTAGCGAGCATGACCTCAAAATTATATTTTAATTATAAGAGTCGCGTTTGCCAATTAAATGAAACAAATATAGAATGGAAAATATTGAAGATTGGCTCATGAATAACATATTGTTCGATGATTTATCAGATAAAAGCAACAATGAAGTGGAAAAAGTTTAGCTACAGTTCTATTGGAAAGTTGCGTTTTGCCGAAACGCACTCGTGTAGCGCTAGCGTAGCGCGATAGTAGCAGTTTCTTGCCGGAACACACTCTTAGTTGACACAGATCCTCGCCATATTTTATAAGGAGGATTATCAGAATATTTAATAATGTGTGAGCGTCGTGGTAATAGATAGGTAATGCTAACAATAAGACATGTGATATATGTATGCATTCTAAAAAATATTTAGAGACGCAAACAGAAACTCCAGAGAATAACTAAAAATTTCCTATCTTAAGGTGAAATTGTCTATTCTCCATTTTTTAAGATGCACCTCACCTTTTATAATGACGTTTGGCTGCTGTTAGATCGTCTACGTTTTCGTCCAGTAGGTAAAATTTACAACCCTTTATTGCCTTTCTGCAAGTAAGAATTCATGTCGATGATATACATAGATAAATGGGACGTTATAAAATAATAATGCAAAATTATATTATAAGAAAGTAGGATTTACCTATAGTATTCATGTAGGTCAAGATCTTTGTAGTCAAAACCGAAGTCTTTCCAATTATCAGCGCTGAGATTATCGACCGCAGTGTTCCATTTTGTATTATGAAATGTCCACTTATTTAATGAAAAATGCGACGCGAACGTATTCACTACATATACTTTTCTGTACAATCTCAAAACTCTAGCAATAATGAACACCTTATTAATTATTTAATTCTTGAAGAAGTTGCTCATGTGGTTTTCACATATGTACAATTTTAGGAAATATAATGTATTATATTTTTTCGCTTTCGACGAAACTCCGAGATAAAATGTGTGATTTTTGTAATCAAAATAACTGAATTCAAAAAGTACATCAACTTTAAAACGTCTCGCATTTTAATCCAACTTTTAAAAGAAATTTATACCGTAGAAGGTTACGTGGATCGAGGCACCGCTTATTGAACATTGTGCAAACGAACATATTTATACCGTACAATCAAGAATTCAGAAAAAGAAACAAGAATACACGTATATTGAAAAATACAGAGTGAACGGCTTCTCAACAGGAGTGAACTCTACCATAAACACAAAAGAAAATGAATCTGGATCGGTATAAGAGTTGGTGGCACGGCTGTTGCCGCGAATGCAAACTAGAGGATGAATGGTTCAATTGGGACAGGCAGGAAAATTGCAATATCCAACATATACCAAAAAAATGTCATTAATTTTTGCATATTTCAGTAAATCTTACATTGAGCGTGCACCGTACAATTTCATCATTCCATCCAAGATTGTCGCTGGTATAACGTGCAGTAGCAACACCAATATATAATAAACAAAAGAACTTGTTGTCAGTATTGTTCGTGGTTTCCAAAGTATATTATCGAGAGGAATTTCCTCTGTGATCTTCATGCCTACGTCCAACGAACCTTTGTTAGTCAGGTACTTAATTTGATTTGACGTGCAGTTGTAAATATCAATCGTATTAATCTCACTGAAGAATAAAATTTACAATAAATGACAGTATACACATAAATACACATGTAAACATACATGAAGATTCGGTTGCATATAGCAGCTCTATTAATATTTTAGAAAATTATACTATAAGAAATGAAATTGTTTTATTACGAAAGTGTCCGACTTACGTTTTAATACCACGTCTCCAAGCCATGATTATTACCACTTTAATGACTAGGTCTACTGGAACATTATCTGGAATTGCAGAAGGATCAGTCCTAACTACACGTATTAAACCTTTACCAACACCAACCATCAATCCGACCGGTCCGTTGAAGTTGTCTATCCAACCCTCAACAGGATCATTCCATGTCGAAACAACTGAAAAATACCAAAATGTTTTT
>NW_011963977.1:0-3849 GCF_000949405.1 Vollenhovia emeryi
TCTCTCTCTCTCCCCATTCGCATTCTCTTCCTCGCATATAGCCCTATGTTGCCGCTCTTCTTCTTCTTATTAACTACTTGGGAAGGGAAGATAGAATGGATTGGAAGTGGAAGAAAAAATGTATGTCATTCAAAAACATTTTAATCTCATTTTATTATCTCAATTTATCAAAATACATCACCCCGACTATGGGCTTCGGCAAGAATTTCTTTTACAGCATAAGCCATTAATTCGCGCATTATGATCGAAATAAATTCACCAGTTTCGGTTGAATTTTTATAGTACTTGTCGTGTAGGATTCTAACTGCATCGTTCGGTGTATCGCACTTTTTTTCGCCACTCATCCACATATCTTGTACATGCACAACGAGTTCTTCGAAGCTTTCATGTACAGTTTCTAGATCCGCATACAGTTCAAAATGTATGGAGTCTACACAGTGTTCCAATTCAAATAAAAATGATATGGTTGATGGTTTCATGTACATAGAAGTATTATTTGATGTTACTTTTACAATATTTCCGTGGCGCATTCTAACTAGTTCTATAGCTAAATGATTAAGCTGTATCGCTGATGATAATGACGCATCTGTTGCCTTTAGCAGCTGGTCTATTTTTGATTGATTTTGTCTGTATTCTTTCCAAATTGATTGATCTAACTCAATCTGATGTCCTTGATTATCGCCGAGAATTATTTCTACGTAGGATGCACGAGGTACTACTCTGATCCCAATGTCTATGTATTTGAACGATGTAGATGTCAGCGGTAACCTCCTGCACATGATACGCGGTGGGGTATGCGGTTCATCGTTAGAACTGAAAGAATATATGTATAAAGTAAAATAAATACAATTATATGTGTAAAAAATGTGTGCAAATATGCAGTAGCTTTATGGTACTCACACGTCACCACACTGTTTCTTGCACGATACAGTTTCATCTTGAGGAACGGATGGCGTATAACTGCTTCGATGAACATACCGTGTGTAAGGCCGATTGTTAAAACTGTTTGAAAAATACAATTAAATGTGGAAAATGGTAAAGGAAAATATACGATAACTTTGTAGTACTTACACGCTACGCTGTTTCTTGGTGGATGACATTTCCTTGTAATAATTCATTCTTGCTAAGGAAATCTTACGGTCTATCAGGACACGAAGAAACTGGATGATAAATACGAACTTCTTGTCTAACGATGCGTTCGTGGGTCCCAACGTATTCTTAGTTCTCGATCTCGTATAAAATCTCCTACTGTGGTACAGCGGGCTTCCGGACCGTTTATATACCATAAGAAGTCGCTGTCAGCAGCCAGGTATAGGCGCTTGACCTCATGACTCATGCCATGGAAAATATGAATACGCGTCCAGGTGTTCGCGCTAATCAAAGGCATCCCGGTAATATCTATTACATGCACGCGCCGCGGATCGCCTCGCGCCGCGGACCTTCCCGCGCTGCGGATCGCGTAGCGTCACGGTCCTCCCCGCGCCCCCGCGGATCGCGTAGCGTCGCGGTCCTGCCCCTCCCCGCGCCCCCGCGGATCGCCACAGAATATCTCCTTCCCCGCGCCCCGCGGATCGCCAAGCGTCGTGGAATAATAAGCGTGGAACTCCTCGACATCGTTCACCTTGATAAGAAAGTCATCAGCCAGGTTTCGGCGCTTGACCCCATGACTCATACCCGTCCAGGTGTTCGATGACAGGTCAGCACCTAGATATCTGTTACATGTCACGTAGTGACAGGTCAGCATCTTGCGCGATGTCAAGACCACGTGCTCCCCTTCTCCCCGCGGTCCCCTCGCCACGGAGTACCCCCCTCCCCGCTGTCCCCTCGCCACGGGGTACCCCCCCGCCCCGCTCCCCCCTCGGAGCTCCCGAGTTAGAACCGGTCTATATACCCTACTTGTGCTAATTATTGCACCTTGCGGTACTCTAAACAATTTGAGCTTTGGTCATCTTGGCAGAGGGCCTCCGTTCATCCTTATGCCGTTTTTCAAACTTTAAATTTGCCGCGCGCCGCCGATCAATTAATCCGCATACCGATCCCTTGTTTTTCTCCCTAGAGTTCCGCTATATCGCGTCGAGTCACGTAGGCATCGAACCTTCTAGAAGCTTCGCCGGAATTTCTATAAATGGTCTATTTCTCTTATTTACAGCGATTTTTAATGGTCCTGATTGCCATCGTGGCTACCGGTGGAGGCGCATAGCGCCCTCGCTCGCGGCTGTGATCAACGGTTCCCGTGGAGTTCACTCCTTCCACGGAAATCGTCGATGTTAGCTTATTATTCGTTATTATTAACCTTTTATTAATTTGGGACGAAAGCGGAGGCGCCAAGGACTCGTCTGTTATAGTGGCTGCCTCGGCTATCGTCAAATAATCGCTTAATTCTATCGTTAAACTTGGAAAAGAAGGAGAGCGAATATCTGCTAATCACGTGTTGCGCGCGTGCTAGTAGCCGCGCTGCGCCAGTGGTACCTATCGGGTGGGCAATTACTACCGCCACGTCAGCGAAAAATGTGCGCTGGACGTGACAGTGTTCTTAACACATAGTTGTCCATAGAGGAGAAAATAACTTTATCATAAAACTATATTACATCCTTAAATAATGTTACTTATAACAGGTCTTGTCACCTGTAATTCATCACAGCTGAGATATTAATTATTTGTTACCTATAAGCGGGGAGCACACACTTTTGCGTAAGTGCATACGTATAAAAGAAATTTTATTGATTTATAATCCTTACGCATTTGCTTGTGGACCAAGCAATTTTTTTATGCATATGCTTATGCTGTTATACCAAAGTGTGTGTTTTCCGCTATAGCGTCTATCAATTTCGACGCATGCGCAGAGAGGACGAGTATTGAGTCGTATACCTTTCTCTCTCGCACACACGTTGGCGTATACCTTCCTCTCTCGCACACACTTTGGAATCGCTTTCGGCGCGATCATTCCTCCTCCATGTCTGTTGAAAGATATATATAATATATATTAAAGTTTTAAAACTCGCGCGCAATTTCAAGCAATTAGCGATATTTATTTTTGAAGAAGAACGAGTGAGGCGCTAGCTATTTCTTTTTTATTTTCTTTTATATGTTTGTTTATCTTAGCAACGGTTCTCTAGTTAGAAAAACGAAAACGAACTGGACTAATAGTGTTCTCATGTTAAGTAAAAAAAAGGAGAAATCAATTCTCTGAGGCGGTTCTGTACCGTAATTTTACGGCGGTTAAGCACCGTTCTCTCAGGCGGTCTCGCACCGTTCTCTAAGGCGGTTTCGCACCGTTCTCTAAGGCGGTTTCGAGCCGTTCTCTAAGGCGGTTTAAGACCGTTCTCGAAAGCGGTCCTGTACCGATTTTCCTAAGGTAATCCTACATCATTCTGAGGAAAAAAGGATATTTCTTTACTGCATTTCTGGACTACCTACTATAAAAAATCTGGACTATCTGCATTAACTAAATCTCGGAAGATAAAAGACAATTTTTTGTACATCGTTATTGGACTACCTAAAACCAGGTTAGGATTACATGGAAAATACGGGTTTTTTTTATTATCGATTCTTGCAGTAGACGTCGAGACAAGACAAACGAGGTATGGACCGGGGGTCGGAGACGACTCCTTCATCCCCAAAACCGCCCCTAAAGTGCCCCTAGAGTGCCCAGGCCAGGAAACGAGGACAAGGGTTGGAGATAGGGGATTGGGACCCGATGCAATGTTGTTCCCCTCGGCGAGTACTGTCCATCCCCCCAGGTCCCATCCCCCTACCACCCCCCCTCTGGACTCTGTATACTTGGTCGGGGGATGACAAATTTTTTATTATATTTTTCAAAAATTGCAGTCCCTAGACGAATTGTGGCTT
>NW_011963978.1:0-3850 GCF_000949405.1 Vollenhovia emeryi
TTTGTTCTGGATGAAATCTATTAGGGAAACCTACTCTCTCGCAGTACGAACAGGGCTTGTATTTGTTTTGATTCTTGTGTTTCTCATCGTTTCCTTCACTTGCATTATTATTATACTTATTTCTCAAAGGTTCTATTTGCCTGAGCGTTGCCATTAAATCTTCCATGTTTGTTAAACTTTTCTTATTTAACCGGGATCTCACGACATGAGGTAGGGCTATCACTATCAAGTTTATTTGAGAGCAAAGAGTTAAATTCGGGTCCACGTCTATTAACATGTTTCTCTTTTTTAACGCAAACTCCAAAAAAGATCCATTTAGATATTTAAATGTGTAAGCATACGCGATTTCGGACCATGATTTTTGGCCGAACGTGTCCACAAACGAATTATTCCAAAATTCCCAGGCGTGTGATAGTGAATTTGTTTTTAAAAATATTGAAAACCACTCTAAAGCTGAACCTTCTAGAAATAATCTCAGAACTTCCGGGAATTTGTTTTCCCTTATTTCCAGTCTTCTACATTCTGTCACAAAAAGCTCTAGCCATGCCTCTGCGTTAAAATTTTTCCCATTAAATTTTTCTAGTATCATGTTTTTTGAAATAGAATGGATTGGTTTTTCAGGAGTCGGGGTTTCGGCCGCAGGGACTTGCAAAGGAATGGGGAGATCATTCTGAATCGCCTCCAAATAATACTCCTTAAAAACCACATTACCTTCCTCATCCAAATAAATTTCCTTCAGATCGCCTTCCGTCAAAGTTATGACCACATTTCGGAATTTGTTGCGTGTCTTCAAGCTTTTGACGACTCCCTTTGTGACGGCGTTTTCAAAAAGTTGTGGGTGTTGAGCACTCGTTTGCAGGTCTCGAGGAAATTGGAAAATTTCTGGTTGACCCACCAATTGAATAGTCTTGACTCTCACCACCGTAGTTTTGGTGTCGATGGCTTCAGGTACGAAGTGGAATCTTGCCTTGATGTTCTCCATATTGTGTTGATTTGTAAGTCTCGAAATCAGAGCCTCGATGCACTCGACGGAGAGGAGAGACGAATAACTCGACAAGTGTAGTTGCAGCTAGTGATTACTGTTTTATAACACATAAAGCATAATGATGCTTACAATTTCTATAAATGCTACAATTACCTTAATACTAATACCGCACCTGAATCAACACAATTGTCGGTATCTCGTTCTAACCGTACATAAGTTTTATTCTATTGAACGTCTATTCCGCCTGACGGCTAACCAGCGTATGCCTCGCTGCCCGCGCGCTGTGTTTGTAAGGAGTGTCTCTCAGTCACCTTTGGTCACGTACCTGACGTAATCAGTAACTGAGGCGTCTCAGTGACTAAGTTTGATAAGGCGTCAGACTTACATTTATAAAAAATTTAGAATATAGACATATGTATGCAGTTCTGTCTCGGGACCCCTAAATATTTGGAAAAATATGCATTTTCGTGAAAAATGTTTCAAACAAAAGTTGTAGGGCTCTAAGTTACGTATTACATAGTAATATTATATGACCATGAATAGCATTGTCAAGGTACGTAAAAAGTACCTTTCTTAAATGGAAAGTTTTTAATGGAAACCTTTATTTTTTATTCAAACTTTATTTTCTACCAATTAATTTGAACACCTTTTGTCTGAAACATTTTTTTATTTACCTAATATTTTTTTATTCAAAAACTTTGTAAGTTTTTCAATATTTAATTTATGATATCTCGATAATTATATGTCGAAAGGAAAAGTGGTACAGGACTTTTTAACTTAATTTAGTCTCAAGAACATGCTGCTGTAATAGAGTCTTAACTTTTGTTAACTTGACGACCTTGATATCTCTCTGCACCTTTCATGTATACGTAAGTAGTTACAAAAATTATGCTATTGTAACAGCATATTCTTGAGTTCAAATCAAGTCAATCTTAATTTTTAGTTAATAATATTTTAAAATTAAACTGATAAGAGAGATTATATGATACGATAAATGACAAAAACGAAAGTATTATAATATAATATTAAAATTTATTATGATAAACAGTAATATTAAAATATATATTATGATAAATACAAAATAAGAAACCTGTTGTGTACGCGTTATAACCTGCGACGGTTATTCTCTTTTACTTTCTCTTCCGTCCTCCCGTTATCCTTGGACGGACGGGTGTTGCCGTCCCGCTCTCGCGGTCGCACGCGGATCTTCAGCGGTGGTACGCGCCGACGACGGGGAGTGGGGTCGTCGAGCGCGAGAAGCGCGGGATGCTGACGGAGCGAGTCGTCGTCAAAACCAAGGGGGAAAGGGACAACGCGCCGGAAAGGAGCAGGATCTCGGTAGCTCCGCGCGTACCGTGCCGCGAGCCGAAAACTCCACGCGATAGACGAAGATTGGGCGCCAGACGCGGTCTTTCACGCGTCACGTCGCGAAATCCGCGAGATCGCACAAACGATATGGAGCGGCCCTCGTCACGGGCAGGCTAGCCCGCCTAACGGTAGAGGGGCGGGGCGGTGGTTGACACTAAAGACTCCAGAGGCTACGGGGCGCAATTAATTCGTACGGCGGACGAGACACACGAAGGGAGACGTACACCAAAGAAACTCAAAGAAAATAATATAAATAAAATCGGGTTTATTACAAGGTGGCGTTACGACGCCGATTAAGTGGCCGCGATAGCGGGCGGCCTCGTCGGGGGGGCTCGCGCTTGCCCCGAGACCGGGGCGGAACCCTTCGGTACGGAACTCGAAATCCTCCGGCGCGATTCCGACGGCAAAACCCCTGCGCGAGATAACCCGACTCCCACAGACACAGACGCAGAAACAATAATTTCCTCGCGGACGGTACGCGTACCGTCGCACACGAGGCACTCGGCTGGGGCGCTTCGCCCGCGAGACTGGGTGCTCGAGCCGGCGGATCGGCCCGCCTCACAACGACGTGCACTTCTACGCCGGGCAGTCCCCGACGGCCAACTACGCTACTCCCGCCCGGCCGCGCCGGCCGCGGTGGTCGGCAGGGGATCTCGCTGAGGACGATCCGTCCGCACGAAACCCGCCACCGACAGCGGCGGAGGCGGCACGGGGCACCGCAGGCACTCACCCACTCGTTCGCACTCTCTCAATCGCCGGGACTCTACGGCGACGCACCTTCACGCCACGCATGCACGCGACACTCCCGCGGCATGCGTACCCCGCGTGATCTCGCGCAACGCAGCCCTCGCGCCGCGAATCTCCAGATCGGCAGACTCTACTCCACGCGATCGCGACACTCGACTCGAACACGCTCACACACACACACACACGCACGCGAGACCTGTGCCCTGCAGGCTCCGGGGTAACCGCGGTTGCTTGTCGCCGCGACCGGGACGCCAAAGTAACTCTAAAGCCGACGGGCCGTAGCCCGGGCGACACCAAGCGCGAAATTTTCCCGGCGGCGACAGAACAACCCGGGCCCGGACGCAATCGCACGGGGCGAAACGGACGGAGGACAATCTCACCGGCACCCTCGGCTCCCTCGGGATCGGCAGGCGGCAACGGCTCGTCCTGACTCTCGGGGCACTCGTAAAGCGGCGGGAAAGCGACGGTAGCGGCAGACCGGGGTCCTCTCTCTTACAGCTCCGGCAACAGGCTAACTCCGAATTTTCCGCGATCGCGGATCGATAGTTCGGCCCCCCCCCCCCGCGGCTGCTCGCGCGAGGCGCGTGCCCCGCGGCCAATCGCGCGACGGCACGCGACAACGCCGGCAGCGATATTGTCTAGACCGGACGCAGGTGCCCGCGGTATCGCCAAATTTCCTCGCGTTCCCTCGATAGGGCTGTCGCAGCGGCTCCCCCGCTGACGCCCCTCAGGTATCGTGCCACGGGCCCT
>NW_011963979.1:0-3854 GCF_000949405.1 Vollenhovia emeryi
AAATTGGTATATGATCTGAAAAACATGTTTCGTATACCCCTGCAGTATAATTCAGTATTCCCTCGGATATGAATATTACATCGATCTGCGTGTTGAACCTTGTAGTTGATATTTTTGGGTTAAGTGCACGTTTAAAGTTGTTTTTATTAAAATAATTTTCTAAAAAGCCTCCCTCATTATATGAGTCATAATTAAAATCTCCTATTATAATTCTTTTATCACTTATTGACTGGCTTAAAATATTATTCAATTCGTGTATAAACATAGTTCTAGTTACTGTCGGAGACTTATATCCTGTAATAATTTCAACCTCATTTATGATTATGCGAATCAGGTCAATATGCCGATTTTGTCCATTTACAAATTCATCTTTTTTAATATGTTTATCAATTAATCCATTCATCCCTTTTTTGATAAAGCATATTATTCCTTTTGGTAAACGTTTAACATTATTATCTGTTCTGAAAAGAATATTAAATCCTTCTAAAATTAAATTATCTGTTGCAATTGTTTGTGATTCTGAAAAAATTATTAAATCTGCTTGTTTGTACCAATTATCACAGGATATATTTATAATATTTTTATTTAATGATCTTACGTTCTGATATATTATTTTTATTCGATTTCCCTTTATAACTTTTGAATATGAAAATTTCAATAATTTCTTTTCTTTTAGACGTTTAATTTCTAATTCTAAATTATTATTTGATGATGGTTTCTTTGGTGCTTTAAAACTACCAATAATGTATAATTCTGATAATTTTTTTACTCTACTCAATGCTACATAAAGCATTGCCCTTGTCATACGATAGCTTTCTGTTAAATCAATACACATTTTTTCGTAGGTTTGTCCTTGACTTTTATGAATTGTCAATGCCTCGGCTGGCGTGATAGGAAATTGTTCTCTCACAATCTGATACCCCATTCTTTCATTAATATTCAATACAATAGATACTTGTGAGAGCGGAACCAAACTCATTTTCATGTTATTTTCATTCATATACCCTACGTATGGTCGCCTTTTTCCAACACCAATCCTATCATTATTGAATTCTAACCATATTTTCATTGGTTCATCTGTACCTGATTTAAAAGTTATTTTTTCCAATTTCCCACAGGCTCCATTAACTAAACCATCTTCTACATCTATATTAGAAGTTATCATGTAATTTATTCCAATTTTTAATGTAATTTGATAATCCAAGCCTCCACATTCTGTCCTTTTTTTATTTTTTAATGATGTTAATAATTTATTTCTCAACTTACTACTTATTTTTCCTAAAATTGTATCTTTGGCTATAGAATCATAGGCTACGCCATCTATTGAATCAATTTTTATTTTGTTATAGCTATCAACCAACCGATTTTCGCTATATAATCTAATTGCATCTTTTGGAACATTTTCTTCTGTCGTTTCTCTGGATTTAATAAGAGCAATATCATTTTCAGACATTGTTCCTCTTGCAATGTTATTAAGAGCCTCAATAAATCTTTTATCCTCTTTTTGTCTCATAATTTCCGTCAACTCGAAAAATTCAAATTCATTCCATAAAACATTCTCTGAAAATATGCTTAACATGCTTGATTTCGAAGATAGGTATATCGAATTATCCATAACCGGTGGTAGTTGATATAGATCTCCGACTACTATAACAGAAACTCCCCCAAAGCTTCTATTGTAACCCATTATTTGTCTTAATCTTGTATCTACTCGACTAAACATTGTACTACCTACCATTGATATTTCATCAATAATTAATAATTTTAATTCGAATAAGTTCTCTCGAATCGTATTTGCTACATCTGCTGATAATTCTGGCATTTGTCCTCCGTATTGTGTTATTGGTAATGCAAAAGCTGTGTGCAATGTAGTACCACCTATTAGAAATTATGCTTTTCCAGAGGGTGCACATAATAATATTTTTAACGAATTTTTCTTTTCACCGGGAGTATCGTCGAAGTAATTCAATCAATAACACCTGATAAATCGCTTTTATAACTGTACTTTTTCCAACACCTGCTGATCCGCTGATATACAATCTAATTGGTAAACTTCCATTTGCAAAACAATGCAAAACATGCATTGTAATTTCCCTTTGCTCGTCATTTAATTTACAAAGTATGCTCATCATTTCCTCTTTGCTTTTTTTTGGTGGAATATTTAAATTCCTTTGAATGTTTTTTGAGCATTTCGCTAGACCAGTTTGAGTAAATATATCTATTTCTTCATCTTTTTCTATTTTTGTTTTCTTAGAAAAATCAATCTCCTCCTCCTCAATATTCTGTTGATCTATATCTTTTTGTGCTTCAACCAGGGCATTGTCAAGTTCTGCGTCACCTATTACTGAGAATTTTTTTCGATTTTCTTCAATTGCATGAATATTTACATTATAAATTTTTTCACAATCTTGAGTATCTACATCATCTATTTCATTTTTCCACGGCCAAAATAGCAAAACCTGTTCTCTGAAATAATTATATCGATCCTGTTTTAATTTATATCTTCTAAATCTAATAACTTTCATCTTTTTCCGTTCTATAACCTCATTTTCTTCATCATATTCCTCATCGCTATCAGTTAGATATCTAATCTTTTTCGAATCATAATTTCCTGCAAATTCAGCCAGACAAACATTTCTCAATTTTTCATAATTTCGATTTTCATACTTTTCGATTATATTTTTATAATATATATCTGTAGATTCTAAACTAATTTTTTTTAAATGTTTCGAATTCTTTAACATTCGAACGCGCTCTTTTTGCGGAGCAGTGTTAATGTAAACAACTGCTCTACTGCACAATGAAAGTGGTAGACCAAGCACGTGGTATACTGCTTCCTGTGCAGACATTGTATTACTATTAATAAAAACATTTGCAATCTTTCTAAATTTTTCTCTAATATTCACATTACCATTTTCCAAATCCTTTGCTGCCTCTCTTAATAAACGTGACATACCTGCATCGATTTTGGTAACATAATTTATCATATATGAGGCACAACTGTATGGATCTAAAACAAATTGAATATCCATATTTGATTCAAGTAGAGTCAATATAGTTTTATTATATGCATTTATTGCAACTTCATTACTTTTTCGTTTCAAAAGTATCTTAGTTCTTGATAGTGTACTTCTAATTGTATGAATATATTCCTTTTCTGTCATTTCTAATCGGTCTAACATTTCTTCATAAGAAACTAGTATATCTTTTTCAAAAAAAAATTGCATCATATCTTTAACTTTTTTTCTATTAGTTTGGTCAGTTTGGGTTTTTTCATTTTCATCTAATGGTTTAAGGATCACAGTTTCTCTCAGGACAAACATCGGAATATTAAATCTACAAATTGATTTATTTTTCCGTCCTTTGAAACATGTTGGCTTATGTCGATGTTTCTGAAAATGTATCAATGGATTATTATCATCGTATTCGCAAGTTATAATTTTATCAATCCACTGTATTAACTTTTTATTCCCGTCCTCATTTTCCTCGTCGTAAATATGAGCTTTATTACAGTATACAAGATTGTGTGTGTGAACCGTACCTCTTGCCTGAAATTCACGCCTTTGAAAATAATCAGTAACATAGTTTATTCCAAATGGACCATTAGGATTCTGTAATATAGACATTATTTGATTGAACCTTTCCTCTAGATATCTGACACAAGTAACAGGATCCTCTCTTATCAACTTTGTTTTCTCTGCCATGTCCAAATTTATTGCATCATATGTAGTAATATTTTTATTTTTAGAGATTTTGTATAAAATTTTTATTAAATCGACGTTTTTTATTTCACACGCAGAAAGCGTGATAAAGAATGTAAGTACTCCGCATTGTCTAATCATACTTAGCAGGTG
>NW_011963980.1:0-3855 GCF_000949405.1 Vollenhovia emeryi
TTGATTTTACAATAAATCCCGCTATGTAAGCATTATCAATATAAGCAGAATTACAGTTCATATAAACGTAAGAGGTAGCATAATCATGTTCGTCAACGTCAAAAGTTTTAACGTATTGATGTTCACTTGTTTGTGGAATAGAAACTATTAATTCATCAATCGAATTTTTCTTTGTTGTTGATGGTGCATGTAAAAAGATAGTAGTATCTTGAGATATACTGTTGGCATATTCCGAACCACCTATCTCACAATGAACAAGCAATTGTTTAAAAGCGGTTTCAAATTGTCGACAAGACGGATTGTTATTATGACCACCTTTACTACGGATTGCAGAAAAAAAAGTTCGAGGTGGTCTTGCGACATTTTATAAGTTAATAAATAGTCTAATGTACTTTCGGGTGGTTGTACATATTGTTCACAAATACCAAGAACACTTTTTAGGCAAACTATAAAACCTAAAAACCCAGTTTTTCGTTCTGTTTGTAAGATTGGTATATTTTCGCTGTTTTTCAATGAAACAATATATTTAATATAAATATCAATTTTTTTCGCGATTTCTGGAAAAGTATCTTTTGATATACATTTTTGGGATTCAGTTTTGCAAAATTTATTTCGTGCATTTAACAGGTCGAATATATTATTCATTATAAGACAGAAATGTGCTGTTGCTTCACTTTCTTTAAATTGAGGCATTTTACATTCTTTATTGAGAAAAGTTAAAGCATTTGCAACGCTAGTGCTTAAAGTCTGAACCGCTAATTTGACTTTCATTTTTTCTTGCTCCCAATTTAAATGTCTACGTCTTATTTTAGTTGCTGCATGGAGCTTATTACCTTCTTGAACTGAAACGAGATTTTCAATATACTTCCATGATATAATTTCATTTTCAGCAGTAATCAAATTTTTACTACTAAAGGCACCACGGATCAATTTGATCATATGACAAGCATCTAGCATAACCCAAATATTTTTCTTCGTAACTGGATGAGGGAAATATGTTTTTAAGTCTTTTATCATAGATAATCCATTATTTTTATTATCACTATCATTGTTATTATTATTTATTTCTCTATCATTATTAATTATTCCCGTATATGTTTGTTGAGTATATTTTTTATTGTTGCTTTTGTCTTTCTTTTTCAAAAGGTTATTATTTCGTTTCAGCACAGAAATATTTGCGCCTAAGTTATTCAACATATTTATGTTGCTACATGCACCATCACAAGTAATAGAAACAATATTAATTCCAGTTTCATGTAGAGCAACTATAGCTTGTGAAATAATCTGACCTCTTCGTATTCCACTCAAACCGTCTATAAAATAATATGCTATTGGTATTTTCCAATGCATATTAAAAGATACAACCATTATAACCATAGCATATTTTGCTTCTGGCAGCGAATCGTTATTCAATTGAGTACCGTAATCAATATATCCTACTAGTTGTTTACCATTCCACTCCACTTGTTTTTTAATTGACATATCGTCCACAATCAATCCACAATATAATTCTTTATTCAATTCTTTGACTTTTGTAACGTTTCTTTGTATTGCATCTAAGGCAGGTTTAGAAATGCCAGGTGAACTATCTACTGATACATACCATTTTTAAATAGTTTTGGTATGAGGTAAGCATTTAATGAACGTTTGACGAACATATTTATATGCTTTAGGAGATAGAAAGTGCAAAGTTGCTGCAAAACATCGTAAACGTGGTGGAAAACATGCCGGGCGTTTTCTTTTTAACATATTTTGAAAAATTTCTTCTTCTAATGGGGTTAAAATTGTCTGTAAAGATAAATCTTTATAGTTATACACAAAAATTACCTAATAAACATTGTACAAGCACTATAAAAAATAATTACAATCATTAGTAATTAATTATTAATAATTAGTCATCATTAGCCATATATTATCAATAATTCTATTTTTACTTCCTTCTTCTTCGAAGTTGTAACATAGCAAAAAATAACTTTTATGTTATGAGATTTTTCTTATTATATAAATCCAAAGAATAATATTATATGTTAATAATGTGTTTTGTCAAGTAAATATCAAAGTAAAATATCAATTATTCATGTGATAATGTAAAATTCATAATGTAAAAATCTATGATATTGAATACACATCGTGAAGGTTTTATATCACTTGTGAAATGTTATTTTTTTCATTTTCGTTGTGGAAAAGTATTGCTATTGTACAGATTAAGATACATGAGATTTTTTAATATTACGTACCGATGTTTCCTTACTTAAATGATCAATAAAATTTTTGTTCTTTAATTGTGTGAGTAAGGACTGTAAGTTAGTAATTTTTTTATTCTTATTTCGAATTTCTTGACCTCGAACTTTTAGTTCTTTTCTTAATACTTTAATTTCTTCTACCGCGAGTTTGCCATAATGTTTAGCTTGAGATGAAACTTGAGAAACTGCATCCCAATCTATGTTCCCAATATAAAGTTTTTGTAATTTAAAATAAAATATTTATTTGTATTAAATTGTCTAAACCACGGGCAACGGGCGTCCGCGGCGCCCAGCCGGCGGGCATGCCCGCACTCCAACCATCGCCCCATCACTTTTAAAACTAATTAGTTTAATTGGTGCCATTTGATGATATCATTACTTTTGTAGAGAAGATAGTTTTGTAGTGAAGATATTTTTGTAGAGATAGAGCAAAAAAGATAGAGTAACAAAACATATATTTTATACATCACGAGACACAGTAGTGTCACGTGCCAAGTATAAGCGAAAAGTTTTAAAGTGACAAGCTATAATAGACCACGCGCGCGAGACCGACCGTGTAGTGTACGCGAGTGCGCGAGTTGACGGGCCTTTGGAATTTCGGATCTCAACAACGGCTGATCCGACGAACTTGAGCTGCGTTTAATCGATAACTTGGGTACGATTTGTATAATAAAAGTTTTTTTATCTCCTACGTGCCCCGTGTGTGGAGATATTACTTGCAATGCAAAGTCCGCGGTTGTGAATTCGCGTTAAGAAACGTCGTCTGCCGCGCGTGGCGCTCGCAAGCGCGGCTGACGTGACTGACGTTACCGACTTATACGAGCGCCCGTAAATAGAGTGATAGAGTGAACCTAACCTTTGTGCCGATTTATTTAATAATAACGTGTTCTCTCGTTGTCTCTCATAATAACAACAAAAGTAAGTATACGAACGTGCAATGTGTTTTAATAGTTATCCTGGCGATTTTAACAATTGTCTAATATTTTAGGAAAGTGCTTAAAGTTCTCTTACACAGGTTATCCATTGATGACGAGAAGGTGATACAAGTAGAAGTGCTGCAAACGCTAATTGATATGCTTAAATGCCCCGACCTGGTAGAAAGCTTTTCGTTTTACAATGAATTATTGATACTGAAAGTGATCTATGCCTACAAATCGGATGATCAAAAAGTCGAATCTTCCAGCAGCAGCGGCGGTAGGTCTCCAGTGAGTATCGATCGCGTTTTACTTTTTAACTAACAGGAATTAAAAGTGCTATCTTATATCTATGGCGCCGTTCATAACAGGTCCATTGGAACGCGGAGAAGTGCGCGGCGACAATGGCCATGGTTTTGAAGCCGGAACAAATTATCCATTTGGTCTCCACTATAATCGCTACAGAACCGTATCCGATGAACATGGGCGCGATAAAAATGTTGCACAAGGTGGTGGAGCATTGGGGTCGGGATGCTATCGAACCTCATCTTAGCAAGGTTATGCCTGGCCTTATAAAGGTAAACCAACGATATATTATCAAAATTATCCTCCTGAATATTTCAAAAGCCGTCGCTCTTCGTTTATTGATTACTGAGTAAACTTCTGCAAAACTTGTACTTCACGTCTATATTAATTGT
>NW_011963981.1:0-3855 GCF_000949405.1 Vollenhovia emeryi
CGAGATACTATGTTTATGTTTCGGGTCGCCCGTTGCTCGCGCTCGCTGCCGCGCTTGCCGCCCCCGCCGCGCTCCCCGCCGCGCCTAGATTTTTTCCCACCACGGTGTATCTCACGCGTCGCTCCACCTCCCGCTCATCGATCGATTTTCTTAAATGCCTTCCGAGTCCGGCCTACCGTCTCCTGCATCCTCATTCGCTCAAACGTGTAAATTAATTACTTGATAACTATTGTTAGTTTGTACCGCGGCACATGACATTTCTCCTTAGTTTACCCAATCTACCACTATTTTCAAGTTGGCTACTTTTGCATCAGACACCCTGTCTGATCAAGACACTACGTCTAATCAAGACGTTCACAAAATTGGGATTGGCTGATGCCGTCAGAGAACATAATTAATGTTAGATTTCTTCAGCCAAAAACAGGCAGACGTTTATTTTGTCTTCAGTTTCTAAATTTTATTTATTTTATTATTAACGTTAATAGTATCTTAATAAAAACGATCATATCTTATATCTCCGCGTCACTTCTAACTGCGTGGTGATTCCCTATCCAGTAAGCAGGAGCCTGTCCGTTTACACAAGACGTTTTGTAGACGGTGTCTATAAGACGTCTATTAGACGCGTCTAAAAAGAGTCAAATCGACATCTATTTAGATGCGAAATTCGATCTACTTTAGACGTATTGAATAGACATCTATTATACGTCTATTCGACTTCACGTTTCTCCCTGGGATTCTGACCGATGTCCCTGAGTTGTTGCGCGAGATTTTGCACTTTTGTGATGTACTCGACGACGGAGTCTCCGGAAGCCATGCGATATTCGTGATATCGCTGATTTAAGACTAGCTTATTTGATGCTGATTTTTGCTCGTGAATTTTTGCGAGTTTCAGCCACATTTCATTTGCTGTGTTGCATGTTATGAGCGATTTGAGTTGCTTCGCCTCTATTGACGAAGAAATCGCAAACATCGCCTTAGCATTTTCGCGTTCCCAGGTTCTCAACTCTGTTGCCTCCGTTGGTTTCTTCTTCGAGCCGTCGACCATTTCCAATAGGCCGTTTGCAATAAATAACCTCGTTATTTGAAACTTCCATGTAGTGAAATCGTTGCCATCAAACTTCGGCATGTGCCGGGTCGTCAGTTCATCCGACATTTTGTTCACTCGCGTTTCTTACAACCATATAGTCCGAATAGCACGCGTCTTCTCCTTGTTCCGCCCTTTTGGCCCGAGCCTCTATGCGAACACAACACGATGCTACTTCCAAAACCTACCGTACGACACTGGGCCCATAACCTGTTAGATTGTTATTAGGAATGGTCGTGGTTTTGGGATATTCCTTGAGTGAATGAGACTCAGAACGTGGTGATAATAATGTGGATGAACGTATATTTCTTAGGTCTCTTGCGACTCAATGAAAAACAAAAGAAAACTGCGCGCACAAAACAACGTGTGATATCAGCGGCAATCCGCCACGGAACTAAAATAAAACTGCGCAAGTAGACCTGCGCATTATCGCCGCATTTCTATGTGCCACTAGCGACGTGAAGCGCGCCAAGCTTAAATACTATCGTGCGGTCTCAATCCAACATGATTAATGTTGAGGATAGAAAGATTGTGCTAAAAATATACTGTGTGTCTTTTATTAAAACTTTGTTAGTGCTAATTTGTCCTGGCTTACTGTTCCCGTTACGATCTTACACCAACGCGCTCTTCAACATGCCTGCTGAATTCAGCAGTAAGAGAGAAATAAAGAAAGAACAAGGTACTCTGTTCTAGCCTCTGGACTTAACTCTCAGGCAGAGCTTCGTTCCCTTTAAGCAGCACTGATGTGCTCGATAGAAACATCGGAAAACGTATGATTTTCGGGCTCCGATGGCCCGCTTTATATACTGTTCGATTGTAGACTAAGTGCGGAAGTGGTGATGGGCGGGGAGCCCTTTGATCATTTCATTGATATATCGATTATTTTATTAATTAATGCATCAAGCAGATAGAGTTTTGATCAGATTGAAAAGAGATCTCTGTTCACCAGTATTTTGCTTATTCCTTCTTAATTTCGGCATGCGCTGCCGAGTAATTAGCCCGCATATCTATCTCTTGTTTTTTCACATAGGGTTTTGCTATATTGCATCGAAGTGCGTAAACATCGAATGTTCTAGAAGCTTTCCCCGTTTCGTCAATGAATTGTGCGAACGATATTATTCATATGGTTTTTGGGATTATTTTAAGCTTAGATCAGTGCCGCGGTATAAGGTGGAGGCTCGTAGCGCAGTTGCTGCAATCAGCGGTTTCCGTGGAGGTCATTCCTCTCACGGAAATTGCTGCCAGAAATACTTTAACTAATTGTGTTTCCACAAGTTGCAATACCCAATAGAGTTAGAGCGGAGGCGTCAAGGGTTACCCTGATACGGTGGCTGCCTCGGCTGTCGCGTATTTTAATTCTTAGATCCTAATATTCGGTCGTGGAAAATAAGGAGAGAGAATATTTGTAGTCACGCGGCGCTGGCGCGCGATAGCTGCCGTGTCGCGTACGTGATATTTATCGGGTGGACAATTAGTGAATGTCTCTACACGTTTGATGCAAAATTTTGCGTCGGACGTGTCACAGTATTTTAATCTTGCAAAACAATTTTCTTGTAATATTCCATCAATGTATCGTTCTGTAAAGGAATTAATCAACTAATATTTATAAAATAAATGATATTTACAAAATTTAAAGAAATATCAAATTACATGTTATATTAGACAATAATGTGGATATTTTACTCAATACTTACGTAACGTGCAAGCTGGATCCTCTACTACATTGTTTGTTAAACATTTTTTGTTGATTTAGCCAATAATATTTTCATTCACCATTATACGCACTGCAGTAAAGTAAGAACAAGATGTATATAGAAACTGAAATAAAAAATATTTTGTATATGTACTATTACATCGCGCTATCCGCACGTCGCCCAAACCTCAAATTTATGACGCATAATAGTTACGACTCTGAAAACTAAATGGTATTAGAAAGAAAACACAAAGAGACTGATTTTTTCAAAAAAGGCAAAAACACGTAACTTTTATTTTTTTACGCTCTTTAATTTGGTTTTTGTTTCATTAAAATCGGTCAATAATTTTTTTTGTTACATTAAAAACTATAAAAATTAATCTTTTTGGGGGGTGTTTTACCCCTTGCAACAATGATGTATGGGAAGTCGATTATAATGTAAATTTCACTATTTAACTTAAGAAACATTGGTAATTATTCTAACAGGGACTTATGGTCAACCCAACTGGCTAGTAGCTTTATTTAAGTGGATACCCTGCTGAAAATATCCGATTCAAACCGATAGATATCGCATTGATTTCTATAAAAATTAATCGGTTTCAATTCGATATCAATCGGGCCAATCGAGCACCGGATTGGTGGAAATGCAAGATCAATCGGATTCAATCCGTAATTTGATTGAATCCGGTATTTCCAGATAGAATTAAAGCAGTAACAATCGGTTTCTATCGGATTTTCTGACGAAGTCTGTCAATCGTTTTTAATACAATTTTTCCGGATTGACTTGAATCCGCGCCAATCGGTTCCAATCGGCGAATTTGTATCTGAATTGTCTATTGTTTTTAATACAACTTTTCCGGATTGACTTGAATCCGCGCCAATCGGTTCCAATCGGCGAACTTTTATCACGGGTTGAAACCGATAGACGCGGATCAAAATCTATCTGGAAATTCCAGATTGAACACGATTCAAATCTAACCCTATCCGCGTCAATCGGTATTTTCCGCATCAAGAATCCAGATTCATGCGGATTCAAAATTTTCAATCGGTTTTAATCGGGTATTTTCAACAGGGTACT
>NW_011963982.1:0-3855 GCF_000949405.1 Vollenhovia emeryi
GTTCCACGGCTACCCAGCCCTCTCCCGCCTTTAGACATGAGACGGGGGAAGTGCGTTCCCCCGTCCTTCTCCACACTATCGCGGCCGAACCGTCCGTGCTCCCCGCCCAGCAGGGATTTTTAGGGACGCGGTACGGCTCGGCCACTATTCCAAGACCGCAACCCCGCGCCGCCAGGCTGTGTACAAACAAGTCCTGGGCCTGGCGGGCGTGGTTGAGGTTCGCCTGCATCACCTATAGCTCCGTGAAGGCGCCGGTTTGTCAGCCTCCTCCCGGCTGCTTCCTCCTCTGGGCTGCTTCTCCTTTTGCACGCCCTGTGTCGGTGGCTCTATGTCCATGGGCTCGCCCAGGTCGGTCGGCGGGCCCGCTGCCACTCCATTCTTCTCCGCGTTGGCCTCCTTCGCCTCTCCTTTTTTGGATTGGCCTTCCCGTCGGCCCTTTTTCGCCGTCCGTTTTTCTCCCCCTTAGTAGGGGGGCGGCATGCTGCTCCTCCCGTCTTATGATTGGCGGGCAGCCCTTTGGCGCTGCATACGGAGCACTTGGGTGTCTCCGTGCATCCTTGCGCCTTATGGCCCTCCTTTCCGCATCTATAGCAGAGTGCACTTCTGTCAATAGCGCCTCTGCACTGCACTCTTACGTGCCCTCGTTCTAGGCATTTGAAGCAGACCAGAGGGCGTGCTTCAAGGAGCTCCACTCTGGCCGCTACCCAGCCTACTTTGATCTTTTTGGCCGCCGCCACCTTGTTGGCTACCTCGACTTTGCACTGTAGCCAGCACGTGCCGAGGCCGCTGGGAGTTTGTCTGATCGGGCCTACCTTTACCTCCTCCGGCAGGCCTTCTCCGACTCTCGCCACCGCGACCTGTATCTCCTCCGTTGTGACGGACTCATCCAGGTCCTTCATCCTGATCTCCGCCATTTTAGCTGGGCGGGTGACCCGGACTCCTTTCGCCCCAGCTACCGCCAGGATTTGAGTTGCCAGTGCGTCCGCATTTGGTTTGGCTTCCTCGCCTCCTGGTATCTCCAGCAGCATTGCCCCGTTCAGGGCCCTCCTCGGCTTCAGGGTCTCAATCCCCAGGTCCTCCAACTTTATTTTGGACCTTATGTATCTCATACCTTCCCCGGCTTCTTCTTCGGGGAAGGTGATTGACACCGCTGCGGTCCTCGGCGCCTTCCTCTCCTTCCGGGGTTTCTTTGCCCCTTGTGGCTCCCCTTTTTTCGTAGGCTCTTCTCTGCCTTTCTTTCCCTGCGGCTTTTAAGTGACCTGACCAGCGTTGGCATTGGTCCCCTGTGCCGCTGGTTTCGCGGGTTTCTTCACCGGCAGATTATGCTCCTCTTCCATCGCCGTCTTTTTCTTGCCTCCTCTCTTGACGACTTCCACCCAGGAGGTGGTAGGAGTGGCAGTTTTTCTCTGCTCTTCTTTACTCCTGGGTGTTTTCTCCTCCCTCGTGGCTTGGACTATCTGTGTTCAGTCTCAACACGAACAGTATTCGTGTTCGTGCTGTGGTTTCGTGTAATAAACCGTTGTGTTGCTTGTGAATAGACTTGTTTATTGTTCAGTCTTAGAATACGCCACAAAATCACAGTGTCTCGCACTCGCGATGAAGATACCCGCGACAACGCCTTGGGGCTGTTGCCCTGGGTCGCGGACGATTCGCGTGTAACGCGCTTATTGTTTTTTATATCGTTTATTGTCACGATAATTATGTTGTCCGGCGACGACGCCTTGTGGCTGCTGCCCTGGGTCGCGGACGATTCGTATGTTCGGTGACGACGCCTTGGGGCTATTGCCCTGAGTCACCTTCACGGATGCTACGGTTCGCGACTCTCACTGAGCTGATCACGATTGACAACCTGGATATTATCGACGTGAGCACTCCCGATGCACGTAGGAGATCGTTCTGTGTACTGATTATCCGGATCACGGGTAACGACCTTATATACTGCCCGATTCCCACCAAGACTCCAGGAAATTTTCCCAAAATCTTATTGGTGGGCCCTTGGGTCCGCCTATCGATCATCGATCAGCGGCTCCCAGACATCGGAGAAAACAAAGGGTGCGGGGATTACGGAAGCCGCGCGCCCGAGCTCACCGGCGCCGTACATGTTCGAACTCGCACCGCCCGCCGCCCCTAATCTTTATAAACAAGATTGCGCGGATGCGTCGACAGACGGTCGCCTGTGTCGACGCGCGTGTTCTGTGCCGCTTATGTTATCGTCCTTTGTTGTGTACATATATGTATGTACGTACATTGCGTCGTAGAAATGTCGCGCACGACCTTTCTACGACGCAACCCCGTCCTTCCTTATCCTTCCCCCACGTGCACGAAAGCGTAGAGTTCGAATTTTATCATTGACTCATCGCATGTATGCGCTGGAACGCGCACATCGTGTCCGACTCGTGAGAGACGCTACGCAACATCCTCCCCCCGTTGAGAGGGTAGCGATCAACTATCCTATAGATTAGTGATCAGATTCGTGTGTGTGTTGTGCGTTACAATATATATATATATATATATATATATATATATAATGGAGTACTCCAACGTATAAATTCGTCGACGAATTACGCATTTGTTCTATCGCTTCGAGTTGAGATATAGAGATATTATGATACATGTGGTAATTATCGCTTGTATAAATATGACAAATATGACTATAAATATGACTATTTATCAATCGGGAGGGGGCAGAGATAGTTGACGGTTCTCTTCGTCTCTCCAGATGCGGTTTTCATGGTAACTGCTCGTGTAATCCCATCCTTGCTTGGATGTAATTTGGTAACTCGGCCCAGTGCCCATTGAGTGCAGGGTAGGTGTTTTTCTTTAAGCAGAACCACTGTTCCGACATCGACTGTTGGACCATGTTTAATCCACTTGGTGCGTTTCTGGAGTTCGTTTAAGTACTCCAGATTCTAACGAGTCCAAAAATCCTGTCGCACCTTTGTGATATGTTGCCAAGTGGATAATCGATTGGCTGGAACAGATAGCAAATTACCCTCTGGGAGGGTTGTTATGGGTTTGCCAATGAGGTAGTGGGCCGGCGTCAGTACCAGCATGTCATTCGGATCTGACGAGAGAGAGGTGATTGGTCTCGAGTTTAGAATCCCTTCAATTTCAATCGCGAATGTATTTAATTCTTCGAAGGTAAACAATGACTCACCTACGACACGTTTGACATGATGTTTAAACAGTTTCACTGTTGACTCCCATAATCCACCGAAGTGGGGAGCCATCGGAGGTATGAAATGCCAGACAATGCGCTGTTCATTTGAATATTTGTTTACGAGTTCTTTATGTTCGTTTGAGTTTAACAAGGCATACATTTCCTTTAACTGATTGTTCGCGCCTACAAAATTAGTCCCGTTATCCGAGTATATGTGTTCTGGTCTGCCTCGTCTCGCGATGAATCGTCGCAACGCTGCAAGGAAACCGTCGGAAGACAAATCGCTCACGACCTCAAGGTGAACCGCCTTTATGGACATACATACAAACACACATATATAAACCTTAACTCGCGCGCGATTCCGAAATTTTTTCTCTTTGACGTAGAATGGACCACAAAAATCGATACCGGTATTAGCGAATGGTACTGCCTCGCACACTCGAGCAGGAGGCAGATTTCCCATTTTGTACTCGACCGTAGGGGCGGCGAATCTTAGACATCGCGTGCATGTACGTATTATTTTTCTCACTTGATTTCGACCATCCAATAACCAGAATTTCTGTCGCAAAGTATACAATGTGGTTTGAATACCCGCATGATAAAGTTTTTCATGCATTTCGCGTATAATTAGATCAGTGACGTGATTCCGACTTGGAAGTAATATCGGATGTTTGGTAAATGTTCACTTTAGGGAA
>NW_011963983.1:0-3856 GCF_000949405.1 Vollenhovia emeryi
TACTCCCCCCGTTGAGAGTACAACGATCAACCTATGTGGTTTAAATCGCCGTTTACAATACATTCGGTTTACAATGTACTTATGTGATATGACTCGCCGCTAGGTTATTGGTAGTGGACACATTTGTTTGGTCGCTCGCTTCGTCTCTCCGGATGTTGTCTTGACGGTGGCAGCTCGCACTACTCCGTCTTCGCCTGGGTGTACCGTAAGGATTCTGCCTAGTGCCCATTGTGCGCATGGCGTGTTTTTTTTCTTAACTATGTGTTGCCAAACAGTTAGTCGGTTTGCTGGAACAGAAGACAACTTCTTCTCCGGAAGCGAGGTTATCGGTTTGCCGATGAGATAATGCCCTGGCGTTAACGCTAGCAAGTCGTTCGGGTCTGGAGAGAGGGAGGTGATGGGTCTGGAGTTAAGGATACCCTCGATTTCTACAACTAATGTATTTAACTCTTCGAATGTGAAGAGTGCATCTCCGACTACCCGTTTGAAGTGATGCTTGAAGAGCTTCACGGTGGATTCCCATAGCCCACCAAAGTGTGGTGCTGCTGGCGGGATGAAGTGCCATTTAATTTGGTTTTCGCATGCAAACCGATCAATTGTATTCTTATGTTTATCGGAGTTAAACGAAGCGTACATTTCCCTCAATTGGTTGTTCGCGCCTACGGTTCCATTATCGGAATAAACTTGGGCTGGTATGCCCCGTCTCGAGATGAACCGTCGCAGAGCTGCTAAGAAGCCGTCCGAGGTTAAATCGCTCACTACTTCAAAGTGTACCGCCTTTATTGTCATGCACACAAATATACAAACGTACACCTTTATTCGAATGCGATTGCGGTGTTTTTTCTCTTTAATGTAAAACGGTCCGCAAAAATCGACGCCGGTATTGGCGAAGGGAATGGCTTCACGCACTCGAACTTGCGGAAGATTTCCCATTTTGTATTTTATGGTGTCGTTATTGAATCGATAGCAACGCACACAAGAGTGAACGATTTTTCGTACCTGGTTTCGGCCGTCTAAAATCCAAAATTTCTGTCGGATATTGTATAAGGTACCTAATATACCTGTATGATGTCGCGTCTCGTGAATTTCGCGGATAATACAATCGGTTAGGTAATGTCGGCTTGGAAGCAAAATGGGGTATCTTTGTGAGTAAGATAGATTCGCCTTTCGCAGACGTCCTCCTATCCGAATCAGGCCATCGTTATCCAGAAATGGGTTCAAGTTGGCTATTCTATTTCTGTTAGTGACACCCTTTGATTCAAGTCCCTTAATTTCCTCGGAAAATTGAGATGGTTGGATTATTCTTAGTATTTTCACTTCCGCTGCTTCGATTTCTTCGACTGTTAAATTGCCCTTATATTTGTTAAGAGGATGAAACCGGAAACAATACGCGATGATCCTGCATAATTTGGAATACGATGAGTATCTTTTAAATATGTCGGGATCGCGGGGTGTTATCATTAGACAAGTGTTTCCTTTCAATTCGGGAGTCTCTATAGTTTGCATTATTGCGCGAGGCCATTCATTCTCAGATCTACTTAACCGCTGAGGGCCGGTGCACCATGTTTTATTTTGAAGTAAAATTTGAGGTAATTGCCCTCTAGAAATAGCGTCGGCGGGGTTGAATTCTGATTTAATATGTCGCCACTCTATTGATTTGGTAAGTGTTCGTGTTTCAGCGATTCGATGAGCAACGAATGTTTTAAGCAAGTGGGGAGGAGTCTTTAACCAATGTAGCGCGATCGTCGAGTCACACCAGAGAGTGATTTTATTAGTTGCAATGTTTAGCGCGTTATTGACTTCCCTAAGTAGTCGCGCCAATAGTAGCGCGCCGCAAAGTTCCAAACGTGGTATCGTTGTTGATTTTAATGGAGCGACTCGCGATTTGGCACATAACAATCTGCAAATTACTTTTCCATTGATTCCGATCGAACGTACGTACAGACTCGCGCCATAACCGTTATTACTGGCGTCGCAAAAACCGTGTATCTGTATGTAACATGCTGGTTGGGAGATCGTTAAGAATCCGTTCGTCATTAGTTGCCCACTGTCGCATGAGGAAGCCGCCCTTGGCCAACAACGCGATTATCTCGTCTCTAATTGCTCTAGCTTCGTTTATGGTCTCGGCGCCGGTGGATAAATTATCTACGTATAGGTGTTTTTTAAGGATTAGAGCCGCCCTAGGATGTGCATGCCCTTCGTCCTCCGCGAGGTTTTGTATGACCCGTACTGCGAGAAAGGGTGCGGAGGAAACGCCGAATGTTAAGGTGTTAAGTTGAAGCGTCTTTATTTCGTCGTGTATGCGCCAGAGAATTTGCTGATAATGTCTGTCTTTTTCATGTACTAGCACTTGCCTATACATTTTCTCTATATCTCCAATAATAGCATAACTATGTGAACGAAAACGTATTAAATGTGTAAATAAGTCGTCGTAAGTTATCTAGATGTATAAGTAACGTATTATGTCGCCTTTGATATATTGTGCAAGTAGTAAATTTGCACGGCGTTCCGCGATGCGATCGTAAGCAATTATAGCATAGGTTCGCATTTTTTATCATATCGATACGTTTAAGTACCGGCAAACGTTTGAATTCGTCGCATAAGTAGAGTGCGTGTTGTTTGGTTTTACACGTTATACAATTACGTGCTGAGTTTACTAAAGGACTTGACCCGACCTAACTTCGTCCTTTCTTCATCGGAGGTTCGCCTTTATTCCCTTCCGTTTGTGATATCCTACTTCTTTCATGTTTAGACGCGCAAACCGCGATTTTGTACATAAATTCGTATATTTGTTCGACTCTTGGAAATTCGTCTCTTTGTAGCGTTGCTTCCCATTTATCTATGGTCCCCTTTGGCAATTTACTTTCTAGAAGATGAACTAATATTTCTGACCCGACCGATACGCCCAACGCGCTTAACGAAGCTATGTGTTGTTGAAATTCGTCAGCTATTTTAGATAGGCCTTCTGTGGATTCTCTGTCTAACGCGGGAAAGTTTATGATTAGCGATAAATGTCGCGAGACTAGTATGCGTTTTACCTCGTAGGCGCGTTCCAACAATTCCCATGCCTTTGCGTAATTTATACCGTCGATAGTAAATGTCTTCGTTTTATTGGCAGCTACTCCTGTCAGCGCCGACTTCAAATAATGTAATTTATCTACGTCCGACAAATCTGTTTGGGACCCTATCATATTGTTGAACGCGTTCTTAAAGGAGAGCCAATTTTCATATTGGCCGTCAAAGGTTGGGAGCGGAGCGTCGGGTAATTTTATCCGTCGTTTTTTGGTAGTTATGCTCTGTGAACTGTCGGACTGTGTGTCATCGTTCGCTGTACTACCGCTCGCGGTACTACCGTTCGCTACGTTAGTTGGATTGAGCAACCCTTCGATTTTACTCGCAAGCGCGCAATACCGGTCTTGAAGGCTTGTAAACTCGATTTGATGATTGTTATCTGGATCTAATACTACTAATTCGTCATTGTGCTCTTCTAGCGCGTGGAATAGTTCTGTCAAGCGAGCACTTCGTAATTTTAGATTGGCGTTATCTATTTTGCCTTTTTCCAATATATTGGCTAAGTTGGTAAGTTGGGATTTTAATGTTGTCCTTTTTTGTACAAGAAGCTTGATCTTGTCTGCCATTATTGCGGCCGTGTGAGAACTAGGACGGATCGGGAATGAACGACTTACTTGTGACGATAACGTGTGTGTGTGACTTCCTTCGCGGCGCTGATTCGGGAAGTCCAACCTCTTTTCTTGAGCGCTCTTTTCTTGAGCGTGACGCTGATGTCCTTGGCTGATCGCTTCTCGCAGACCAGGGGGTCACTTTGTCGTGAGTTCGAACCTCACAGGAGGCACCA
>NW_011963984.1:0-3856 GCF_000949405.1 Vollenhovia emeryi
GATTCTTTCTTTGTAATACGCCTTTCTCGAGGTGGCAACGCCTTGGGGTATCGGACCCTGAGCCACGTCGATTTGGAACACTCGTTCTTTTTGATGCCCTTTTGGCTGCGGGAGCCCGCTCGTCTTCACTCTGTGCCGATCTCGAAAAGACTGTGTCGTCTCATGACGCTATCGAACCTTTGCTCTCGCTCCCCCCTTTCCCCGTCACGCCCATTGGTCGGTCGATCTCTCACGATTCCGCCGATCGGTGATTGGGGGATCGGTGGGAGTTCACGTATCCCTTCGATGACGAGCGAGTGTTCCCTTTGTGACTCAACGAGTGTTCAGCTTATCGTGTACGACGTCGTATACGTATTTGCTTAGGATATAGATATAAAGAATGGTCATACGTATTTGCTTAGTATATAGATATAAAGAATGGTCATACGTATTTGCTTAGTATAGGTATAAAGAACGGTCTCAACAGTAAGTTTAATTATCTCTTCTAGAGCGCGGCTGTAGGTCGTAATATGGTGACGTTAATGGGATTTGTCAATTAGGAGGTCTGGTTCCACTTGTCATCGTGGGTTTTGAGAGTTTGACAGATCATAAAAATGAAGAAAGATTGTTAGTTCGTAGGAACGAAGATTGTTAGATCGTAAAAAGGAAAGATGGTTAGATCGTAAAAAGGGAAGATTGTTAGATCGTAAAACTGGGAGATTGTTAAATCATAAAAATGAAGGGGTATAGTTTATCTTGCAGCTGTGACCTCTCATGGGTCGACAACCTCTCATTTCCTTACTGTCTTGGGGAATCATTCGTGGGAACGGTCGCAGTGCTATTTTTAGGAAAGAAAGAAATCGTGAAGTCCACTGGACGTAACAATAATGATTATAATATTTTATGATTATAATGCGCAATGAACGAAGATGAAGAGGAGCTCCAATACTACACGCGCTTGGAGAATTGGAGAACACCTTATGTGGGCCATTTTTCGAGACGACAATGCAGGAGAAAGAAAAATGTCACAAATGCAATAAAATAATAGTAATAGCTCGAACGGCAATAGACTGTGAACTTTGTATACAAAATTTCTGTCGTTACTCTTTCAAGTCTAAAATTCGACTGGGTCCTATACTCTCGACCCTTCTTACGTTTGTTCTTAAACATATGCTTTATCTGGTGTGTTATATGATCTAAGTAATAATAAACCTGTAGTAAGTGGTTCGCTTATGTGATTGATATCTACAAGCATGGTGTTCTCATTTAAAATTTGATTATTATAATCGCGGGTAAATATTTTGAGTTTCATTGTGGATAATATTTTTTTCTTTTCGTTTTCTACTGAGATTAAATCGTTTTGTTGTTTAATGTTTTCTGTTAATGTTAATGTTGGTTTGGTGTCTTCTTCATTTGTTTGAATTGAGATTTCTTGAGTTTCTTGAGTTTTGTGAGTTTTAGGTTGAGTTGTAGGTTGTTCTTCTTTTTGTTCTTCTTCTTTAATTGTTCTTCCATTGCCTAGGTGAATTAATAAATTTGTTACAGAGTCCCATAGCGCTCCGATTAAATGTACCTAGTTGCTTGATAAGAATTTATACTTATTGTAATTAGTCCTTGCACAACTACATTTTGCCAAGTCCCATATGGATCCGAATATTGAGTTCCGATACATTGTCCATCTGTTGTTATAGATCCTGCTAAAGTTATTGGTCGCGATGTTGTATAATTTACTTTCAATCCGTTTATGATATTGTTAACATTTAAAACTAGACTTATACATACTTTTACATTGATCTAAAGTTGTATCAATCTGCTTACGCATTCGTTACGGTTGAAATATGCGAATGCATTCCGCAATAATAAATTGTTCTAGCAACAGAAATTTTACATTGTATGACCTTTGTTGATTCGAATTTTGGCAATTGTAACAGTTGAATATTTGTTTCTTGTACATGTGGTTGAATTACGGGTATATTACATTCTTCGATATCCAATAATGATATAGTTGTTACATTGAGGTTGGTTGTTCCACAGTCCAATGAGTCCAAGAGTTTCTTCGGGTTGTAGAATCCTGTTACATTTTATTATTGTCTTAAAGGTTCTCCTTCTTGGGTCAATGCACTTAAAGCACTTTACCCGGGGATGGAGATAGATTGTGTGAAGAGTTATGGAGTATCGGGTGAAGAGAGGATAGGATATTTTTTAGGGAGTTCTACTGGAAATCCGTCTCCGAATAGATGACGAATTTTATAGGCGAACCTCCGTGGATCGCCCTTAGGAATATTTTTGTATTGAGGAAAATTAAGGGTTATTTGAATTTCACTGAGAGAAGGATAGGAGCATCCAGAAGGGATGAGCTGAGTTGCTGATGCTGAGTTATTTCTTTTATGCAACAATTTTGCTAATTGTTCGTTGTTTGGTGTCCTCAAGTGAGGACCGGTGCTACGCACGTATTGATAGAGGAAATGATCAGACACGGTCACTTTGGTGACTAACTATTTATTGCACACGCTGAGCTCTTGACGGCGTGCCGCTTGTTGCTACAGTCGAGCAGATACTACTAATACCATGGGGGTGTCAAAATCACACCAACTCACACTATCGACAATGTAAACATCGTAGAAATAGAATACCATTAAACTATAAGTTCAATGCAGAATACAGACCGTTGCGTAGCGTTAGGTAACCTTATTCTGTAGACAGTGTATCGAGGAATATTTAGAGAGCGAAGAGTATTTTATTTAATAACGTTTTATTGTTTCCATCTCGCAGTTCATGTTTACGTTGTTTCGTATTATAAAATAGTCTTCGCTCTCTAAATATTTTTCGATACACTGTCTACAATGTATCGCCCTTTTCACGCTCACCAATTCCCGCTTACACCGCACATAACACACTTTTTCCTCCCACGATAATTGGTATAAACGTGAAGTGATAGAGTGGTATTCCGTTTTTCTGACATATGGGTTTGCCCCTCTAATCGGTCTCGCGGAATAGCACTCCTCGCACATTTTATACCATGGGGAAACTCTTGCTACGTAAATTGACCCGTCGATGATTTTCGTGAGACAACTGCTCCGCAGGAGTAGGTGGTATCGGTCCTCGTGGTCCTGCGATTTCATTCCATCGATGGGACCTTCCTCCTGGACGTTATTGCTTGGAGGTTTCATTATGCGGGAACGATAGGGCTGGAGAAAGCGCAGGCTATGAAAATATATGATAGATTAGCTTACGTTAATCCGCGGGTCGGATCAAAGTGTGTAAAAATTAAAATTTGCTTACCTTAAGGTAGTTGTTTCACGAAAAGTAATGCTCCAAGTTTTATCCAGACAGAAACCAGCACTCAATTATTATAATGTTCTAAAGAATACACCTACGATTAATACATAATATAAGTAAAAATTTGAAACAATTCTCACATAACTGATTTTACGGAAGAACTACCTCAAGATGTTTAATCCACTTTACACAAAACTTTACTATCGCGATGCTTACTATACGAAGAATGAATTCGTACTAACTAATGTCACGTTGTTACCGGGTCGGCTTTCTTATCAAGGTAATCCTATACTCTATGTCTCTACCAAGAAGGGTGTTATATACTGAGTGTTGTTTTGGCTTTCAGGCTTTCGCGGCTGTTGTCTTCTTTAGTCTTCATGGCTTCCGGATAGTTGCCGCGTCCGTTTGCAGTGTGGTGCCGACGTTTCGCAGGCGTTGCAGTCTGCTTCATCAGGGCTGGGAGACTCTGAGCTCCCTCGCGTTGCGCTCGTCCTTTTATACTCGTTCTTGGGGGGAAGGGAGGGGGTAGTCAGGGGGGGCGTGGTCAGAGGGAGGGGAGTCAGCCAATCCCGGCTGACGGTTTTTTAAAAAACATTGG
>NW_011963985.1:0-3856 GCF_000949405.1 Vollenhovia emeryi
GAATATCAGACCCCTCTTGTCCAGAGTCGTAGCTAACGCTCCGTCTATAGAAGTCTATGGTTTACGTTCCAAAGTATTTTCTCTGGGGAAAATTTTACTTAAGAAATAGATCGAAAACGCTCAAAATGGTGTCGGAATGCCTATCGAGTAAAATATTCCTCGGAGAAGAAGATTTTGGATCGTAACTTTGAATCTAAATGCACGTTCCTAAACTCATTAAAAAAGTGTCGCAACCATTCTGTCCATCACTGTACATACATCAGTAAAAAACATATATATATATTTATATATCAAGTACAATTACTGTATGAGCTCGAATTATCTAAATTTAATGAATTTAAGTGAAAATGTCTATTGATTTAAAATTCTGAAATACGAAATAATAACAATAGTTATCGTTATCTCGTATAAATGTGATTATCAATAACAATAGTTCATGATAATTACGTTTCTTACGGATTGTTTAAAAATTAATTAAAATCGGCAGTATTTTGTGATTAATATAATAGAAAAGTATTTTTTACTACAATGGCCAGAAATTCTTTAAAAATCCTTAAAAATTTTCAGTTTATTTCTCCCATATTTTTTATTTTTTCGCATTTTTAATAATTTTAAACAATAAAAAAAATACTTTAAGTTTTGAAATACTTTTAGATTAATCTTTTTCTTGCAGTTTATAGCTTGGTTGTTTTAAATAAAACAAACATTTTAATATATTTTTCAAACAAAGTTATAAATTTGTTAAGTATATGTTATATGTATGTATGTACTATAAGAACACAGTCTTATTTTCCAACATTCAATTATAATTATTTCGATATAACGGACTAAAATCAGATATCGCGGGAGATTTGGTGGTCCAATGACGTGCCACTTGATAATCCTAGCAATATGGTGCACAGAGACTGCGCTATGCCTCGGGATGCTGTATGATCAATACATTACGCTCTGGACCAAAGAATGGAATCATCAAACTACGTGTCATCTAGAAACATCATGAAAACTAAAACACATACCTGCGTGCCAGGTACCGCCGGTAAGTTCAGGATATTTTTCTATTTTCACATCGACTGTTTAAACATTCGAGAGATTATAACCTTTGAGTATACAATACTTCGCATAAAAATACAGTATAATCGGAGATGTATATTACCAATACACACTATAATAATTCAGAGAAGTGCGTTATTTATGGATACAATTATTAAATACTAACAAAAATCCTTATAGATGAATAGCACGCTTTAGTTGATAGAATTATTTTTTTATTATTTTATCTAAGAAGTGAGTTTGCTGCAATTTTATCAATTTAAGAAAGAATTATTATTAGAGGAATTTATTCATACAGAAATGAAGCGTTAAATAAGAGTTTTCAGAGCTGCTTCTGAGATTTTCCAAGAATTAATTTTTAAAATAAATTTTACAGAGAGAACCACACTGGCTTGAATAACTTTTATTTTTAGTGATAGAAAGAAATGCTTAAAAAACGAAATAATTAATAATTATAAGATAAATTACTTTCTCTCACAACTAATTTTGAATGTTCTTAAAGAAGCAAGAGAAATAGGTCACATTCTACTAAAGTTAGTGACTTTAAAATGTGTCCTTGTCTCTTTGACTTATAATAAAAATTATATCATTTTTATCATCTTTCAGATGTTTTTCTTGAAATCAAGCAATGTTCTTAGAGGCTACCTACAAATGAAAAAGTTATTCAGATGGTCTGTTTTAGATGTTTTTGTATATATTCTGTATAATTATATTCAGGACATCTAAAACAAAGCATTGAAATATCTCAAAAACTAAGCTCAGCGTCAATTTTTTAAGATCATATGAAAGATATCATTTTTTATATAAAAATGTATAATATTTTTGCATGGTATGAAATACATATGATTCTTCATTATTCTATAACGTATAAAGTATTTGAGTTATTAAAGAACCAATAATTAATTAACGTGATATTTTATACTGTATTATGGCACATTATACCAGTAAATTAAAATATTAAATGTCTCGTAGCTATTAATTATTCCTCGAGAACTATACCTTAATATTTTCACATACACAATAATCCGATGGATTAATTACTGTAAAGTAAATACAAAGTTGTATTAAAAAGATAATTGTATAATACAAATTGTATATGTATGTATATATTATCAGTATATATGTTAAAATATTTATTGTGTATACGTATACAATGTATACATAGGTATATGTACATATTTAAAGTATTAAGCTTATTGAAAATGTTAAAGATATTTCTTGTTTCATTTTAATTAAATGCTGAATTAAATTTTTAACTAATGCATTATATTTGGACTATTGCTTACGTAAGAATGCCTCATTGCCACGCGATACTGTAGTCACATAAATTTGCAGATTTACCTGTTGGAGAATCAATCGAGGAGATCGCCGAATCTGTAGATGAGTTACGGGAGAAACTCGCCAATATGAAGAAGCTTATGAAAGACCGAAGAGGTACAACGCTGGGGGAGATTAGTGCCCGAAAAAGAAAAGAAACTTCTAACATGATAGACGGCCATCTCCTGTCCTGGATTTTCGGATTGGCTCTTATGGGGATCGTAATCGTTAGCTTTTACGCTTTCTATAATCTTTATTACGCAGTGCTGAAGAGATTCCCATCTCATCATACGGAATTATAAAAAGAGTGTGCGAGAACAAAAAAAACAAAGCTCAAAATTTATGTAAAGTTTAAATTATATTATAAAATTGGCCTTTCTTAATTTTTTTGTCAGTTAATATCTCAACAAAAATAATTCCAACGAATTAAACATTCTGTTTCCTACAAACTCTTTGACGGACGTGTGTTCGATCTTTCTCAATAAAAATGTCATAAAGAAACTTGTAATTTTCAGATAATTAGCGATTAAAAATAAAAATTTCTGACAAATTAAATTTGCGAAAAGGAGAAATAGACAATGTCATATTTTTATTCATATTTTGCTTAATTTCGTATTTATTTAATAAAATTATAATCTCTGAAATATCACGATTGCGAAGGCATTGTAAAATTGTTAAAAACTAGAGATATACGAAAATCTTTAAATGTTAAAAAAAAATTAGGGCTGATTACAAAAGATATTATTCATATTCGATATAATAAAAGATTATACATTAATTAATGGTTATTCCATTTTAGAAAAATTCCTTAGACTTCATTTAAATTAATATTTTCAATGCAATATGATTTTTCAGTTAAATATATCATCAAAACAAAAGAGGATTAAAAGGCATAAATTACTACCGTAAACTTATGTGATTATGGCTACTTTTTCGGTATTTGTTTATGTGCATAGGACTCCCCGTACAAACCTTATGGAATTTGGGTCCTGGTAGATTTGGTTGTAACTTTATATAATAGAATTTGTAGCTTATAATGTATCGCTGAACAAAAGTTCTCATTGCACCAACTCAATTGATTGAGTTGTTTGAGCGCTAGAGATCATCAAATAATTAGTGTATTGTGATGTCCGAAAACGGTCAAATACCTTGAAAATAATTATGTATTTTAGAAGAAATCTTGCAAACAAAAGTTGGTAGGTTTACGAATTACTAATGTGCTCAGATATTTGGCCCGAGGCCTAATATGAGGCCTATGAGACCCAATCGACTTTATCACACGAAAACCTGTATTTTTATTCTAGATCCTTGTTTAAGGCAATTTTTTATCCGTATATGTACTTTCTATGTTAAGTCAAATGCAATTTCAATGTTCAATTTCTTCTGACTAAAATAACAGTCTTAATATGTTACTTTGTAAGTTTACCGCCGACATTAGCGTAATTTGCACATTATGTGCTGAAAAAGACTGTGTTTTGCGCGCGCGCGC
>NW_011963986.1:0-3860 GCF_000949405.1 Vollenhovia emeryi
CCCTAAAAGTTGTCAACTTTAACAATTAATATCTCGCTTCGCGAGACAGAGCTACGACTTTGACTGAGGAAAAAGTTGTTTCTCGTTGAAAAACGCATCGAATGAGATTAATTTTATTGATTTTTGAGGTGGTGTAGCTATACTGAAGAATTACCAAGTTATCAACTTTAACAATTAATATCTCGCTTCGCAGGGCAGAGCAACGATTTTGTCTAAGGAAAAAGTTGTTTCTCGTTAAAAAACGCGTCGAATGAGACAAATTTGATTGATTTTGGAGGTGGTGTAGCTATTCTTAACAATTACCGAGCTGCCGGTGATGCTGTATTCGTGGTCCTGGATGATTCGCACTGGTAGGAGTTCACTTCGTATTCACACTGAGTCAGTTCTCGGATGAGAAAAGTCCACAAGAGCACTCTGAAGTCTTAAGCACTACACGACGCGTGTACTAGGTACGGTTGCCATGAGCCAAAAGCGCCGGTAACGAACGTGAAGAAGCGCCGTCGCCTCGTGTCACGATCGGGCATGCGCGCGCAGCGCTCCTGCGGCGCTGCACGATCTGACCCGGCTGATGCTGCCATCACGCCGGTGACGAACTGCCCGAGATTCAGAAATGAATCTCGAACAACATGCGAGAGCGTTTACAAGCGGTAATTAATCAGAGAAGAGGTAATACACAATACTAAACGCTCGCACGCACACACACACATACATACACACACGCACGTACGAGATGCCATTCTGATCAGTAAAATTTCATGCCATTCATATTGGAGAGAATTACGACCATAATTTGAAAGACAATGAATTGACCTTGTTGCAAATTCGGAATTGAATATCTCGGCACCTAAATACCCCAGTACAAAATTTCAAACACGGTTTGAAAGCTGTGAAATCCTACTTTTCGAAATTAAAATCGAAATTGTACGCGACGATTGTTTCAAAATGGCGGATGACTAAAGGAGAGCATGCAAAGTTGATAAATAAAGCTTCGAGTTTACGACAGCGCATAGCGTACATTAGGTATCGCAGCCTAATGTGACGAAGAGCCCATGGAAGTGTAATAAAGCGCTTTTTTTCTTTAAATGTGCATCACTCCGCGAAAAATGATCGTATCGTGCTCGGTAAACAAGCATTTCAAAGCTAACACTCTATACTTTCATATACACTTCGTTACATTACGCTGTGATACCTGATTCACGCCATGGACCGTCACAAACTCGGATGTTCAATTCTCAATTTTGCATCCTCTCACTTTATCATTCGCCATTTTGAAAAAAATAGCCGAGCATAATTGCTATTCGAATATTCTTGAAGAGGACATTTGGAGCTTCATTTTCCATTTTTAAATTTATTTTTATCTTCATTATTTACTAAATTATGATCACTTGAAATTTGGTAAATTTTTCCCAAATTTTTAGTGTACCGCTTTTTTTGCATCTGAGTGTATGTTATAACAAAATAATCGCGCTCTATCGTTGGGAATATAATGTGCCGTTTAGGTCATTGAAATATTATTTCGCAGATTTCAGCATACATAGTGTCACGTCCAACGAACATTTTTCAGTGGACGTGTTTAGAGATAGTAGTAATTGCCCACCCGATAGGTATCACTGGCGCGGCGCGGCTGATATCACGCGCGCAACACGTGATTCGCGGATATTCGCTCTCCTTCTTTTCCAAGTTTAACAGTAGAATTAAGCGAGTAATAAACGACAGCCGAGGCAGCCACTGTAATAAACGAATCCTTGGCGCCTCCGCTTTCGCCCAAATTAAGGGGGCATATAGAAGACCAAAAAAATGTTAATTTTCTGGAATTTTTTTCTGGGAAACTGTTGGAGTTATCGGATTGTCGTTTCTTGTAGTTGAAAATGTACATTTTAAAGAAACTTCGTGATTTTTTTTATTAAAGAATCTCGCAAAATGTCGGAGATATGGCGTCGTGAATAGGCATCCCGCAAAAAATCACCCAAAACGGTACCAGATGTATCTTCGCCAAAAATTAACTAAAACAAAAAAATAGCGCGGAATATTAAAATATATAATAATAGTTTTGGCGTATCGTAGCCGATTTCAAAAATATCGATTTTTGACAAAATGGTGGGCGTTTAAATTTGATGTAGCGATTTTTAAGACAAAATCCGTTCGTTTCCTTGCCAGAAAAAAAACTATGAGTCCTTAAAAAAACCCCTACGATACGCGATAGATAATTATGTGTTGAATAACCCCTATAAATCGATTCAGTGGTTCTCGAGATATTTCTGGTACCAGTTTGAAAAATGTCGTTTCGAGAAAAACGCGTTTGAATATTCAACATATGTTTTTGTTAAGGGGGCATATACACCTAGAAGGCAAAAAAAACGTTCATTTTCTGGAATTTTTTTCTGGGAAACATACATACATACATACATACATACATACATACATCTGGGAAATTTAGGAAAGATGTTAAAAAAAAGTTGCCTAAAAATCGATAGCAAGCCATTGTACTGTCAGGGCTGTAACTTCGTCATTTTTCGAAATTATGACTTGAAATTTGCACCAGGCATTCTCGAAACATTAAACTTTATGAATATGTAAAAATCCAAAAATCGATTTTTTGACCCTCCTAGGTGTATATGCCCCCTTAATAGTGTCACGTCTAGCGCACATTTTTCGCTGACGTGGTTAGTAGCGGTAGTAATTGCCCACCCGATAGGTATCACTGGCGCAGCGCGGCTACTGGCACGCGCGCAACACGTGATTAGCAGATATTCGCTCTCCTTCTTTTCCAAGTTTAACGATAGAATTAAGCGATTAATTGACGATAGCCGAGGCAGCCACTATAACAGACGAGTCCTTGGCGCCTCCGCTTTCATCCCAAATTGATAAAAAGTTAGTAATAACGAATAACAAGCTAACATCGACGATTTCCGTGGAAGGAGTGAACTCCACGGGAACCGTTGATCACAGCCGCGAGCGAGGGCGCTATGCGCCTCCACCGGTAGCCACGATGGCAATCAGGACCATTAAAATCGCTGTAAATAAGGGAAATATACCATTTATAGAAATTCCGGCGAAGCTTCTAGAAGGTTCGATGCCTACGTGACTTGACGCGATATAGCGGAACTCTAGGGAGAAAAACAAGGGATCGGTAAGCGGATTAATTAATCGGCGGCGCGCGGCAAATTTAAAGTTTGAAAAACGGCATAAGGATGAACGGAGGCCCTTTGCCAAGGTGACCAAAGCTCAAATTGTTTAGAGCACCGGAAGGTGCAATAATTAGCACATTCAAGGAAAAATTTCGAAGGGCCCCCGCTCATCACCACTTCCGCACTTGCCCTACAACCTAACAGTATATAAGCGGGCCGTCGGAGCCCGAATTCGCAGTACGTTTTCCAACGTGTCAAGAGACGAAGCTCTGTCCAATAGCCAAGCCTCAGAGATAGGAAAAATAAGTAAGAACGGCAAAGCTCTGCCCGACTATAACCCGGCATTATTCTCTGCCTGTAAAAGAGAGACGGAGTGAGTGAGAGTGCGATAATCGGAGTGAAAGTAAGTGGATTAATACAGTGACTACTAACCATAATTTAATATCCTGTCCGTCGAGGTAATAATTAATTACTTTTACGCGGAATACTCTGTTGTTCGGTAGTAATACCCCGACACTACCTCCTTCGGCGACGAAACTGTGAACCCTCCACACCTTGGATGCGCGCTCTCCACAGGGCGTTCTTCCGATCTTGCCTCCACCTTTCGGATGCGCGCTCGCTGCCAGGCGTTCTTCTGATCCGTCTACCACCTTGGATGCGCGCTCTCCACAGGGCGTTCTTCCGATCTTGCCTCCACCTTTCGGATGCGCGCTCGCTGCCGGGCGTTCTTCC
>NW_011963987.1:0-3863 GCF_000949405.1 Vollenhovia emeryi
GGTTATGAAGGTCTTACAGTCCATGTTATCAATCCTTTCCGAGTATTCACAATCAGGAAATTGCAAATAGCACTCTAATAATAGCAGTTTATAGTCAAAAATAATAGCAGCATTATTTTGAATGATATGAATGATTTCTTATGAAAATACCTGTTTTTTTGTGGGTCAGCAAGGCACCAATTTGAGCCCATATCGCAGGTTTGTCGACGTCTTTGTACGCCTTGCAACTCTTTGCGTATAGACATTGTTGCTGTTCAACCATTTTTATAAGTTCGAGGTCATCAATGTCTGGATCCATTTCGTCACACGTAAATTCTTGCCAAACACCAGTATACAAGAGACACAAAGAAATTCGACGATTCGCGCGCTACTTGTTTTATTGCGTCATCAACGTGGCTGCTAAACCCTGCTCTCCCATTGGTTGGTCGTATTCGTGTTGTAAGTCGGTGTCATAAATATTGGCATTCGGCCAATATGTTAGGATGTATGACTTACGATGCACGATTGAGTTACGACAAGGATACGATGCGGTTATGACTGTGACTTATGACTTACGACTACGATACAACTCATTGTAGACCAGCCTTTCTGCTAACCTTATCGATTGTTGCAGCAAAAGATCTACAAACGTGTACATAATAGTAGTTAATAACAATAAATTAAAGATTAGAAAAGAAAAGAACTGACTCAAAAATTTAACGTTTTGATAGATAGAAATAACTCGATCTTAGACTCCTTCCATAACTCTAACCGGTCAAAATGGATAGTCAATATCTGTGACAAGCAAGTTCCACGAAATATCCTTGATACTTTAAGTCTTGGAGACAAGTTCGGTCTGCCTATTAGTAATAAAAATAAAAAAGATCGTCGTGACTTTGCGCTAGAAATAATTAAAAACTTTGAAGTCAATGCCTATATATTGTAATATCTGACGACAATTATATCATAGATGAGACTCGTTCTCTCATCAGTAACATTTTAAACAAGTTCCTATGTAAGAACAATCATCTGAATATAGTGGATAAATTCCTCCTTAGACAATTTTCTCAGTGCAGTCGGTATTTGAGGGAAAATGATGATGTCTTTGTCACAAAAGCTGACAAAGGCCAAGTGACCGTTGTCATGAACAAAAAATTCTATACTAACCAAATAATTGATCTTTTAAATGATAAAAATACATACAGAAAAATTACCAAGGATCCGATTAGGAAAATCACTAATAAATTACATGATTTAAGAAATCATGGTGTGACAATGACATTATCAGTTACCTCACATACAAACATCTAAATTGCACAAATGGTAATCTTCCCCGCTGTTACGGTCTACCAAAAATTCATAAACCTGGTTAACCTTTACGCATCATAGCGTCGACACTGGGCAGTCCATTATACAATATATCAGGTTTTTTTACATAAAATTTTATTTGACTCCATACCGAAACCACGATCACATATTAATGATGGCTGGACATTTGCAAATAATATTAAGAAACTTTCCATAAAACACGATGAAGTGATGGTTTTCTTAGACGTGACTTCTCTGTTTACCAATGTGCCAAAAGATGTTGTAATTAAAGGGATTGAAAAGAGATGGGATGAAATTTCGACATCCACGAAGCTAAGTTTACCGCAATTTTTACTCGCAATAAAACTTGTTCTCAATTCAACCAGTTTTTCTTTAAATAACCAGTTTTATGAACAAATTTTTGGTACCCCCATGGGATCTCCCTTGTCCCCCATACTAGCGGACATAATTATGGAAGATTTAGAAACTCATTGTATTGATTCGTTAGACTTTCAAATCCCGGTCTTTTACAGATACGTAGACGATATTTTTGCAATTCTCCCTGTGGACAGACTTCAGGACGTTCTCAGTATAATCAATAACTACCACCCACGATTGAAATTAACTTATGAACTGGAGAATAATAAATTACTGAATTTTCTGAATACCTCTGTCCTCAGGGAGAATGGTAAACTATTAACTAATTGGTACCGTAAAACTACGTTTTCAGGCCGATATATTAATTATTTCTCTAGCCACCATATCAGATATAAGATCAATACTGTTATCAACTTAGTTGACCAAGCTGTCTTATTAGCTGACTCTAGTGATGTGCGATTCTGAATCGATTTTCATGAAAATCGATTTTCTCAACGAGAAAAATCGATTTTTGTATCGATTCCATAGCGTCCGATTTTTGAGAGAATCGATTTTAATAAACCTAGAATCGATTTTTGTGCTGTTTTCTGGCATTCACTGATATCGGTGAAAGTTCCGTTCAGTTCCGTTCGAGACGTTGAGCTTATCTTCGAACCTAGAAGAGAAATTTTTAATCATCAAGGTTGCATCACCTCGTGCGAGGCCCGATATTTGGACCTCTGCGCCCGACCTGAAGGCGCGTTGTGATCGAAAAATTACAACGCGCCTTCAGGTCAGCACGTATAAATAATTGAACTTTCCGCTCGCCTGTCGAGCGGTCGCGCGGGATCGCTCCTCAGGGTGCAAACCCATAGAGCGGAACTGTATACGCAGAAAATCGCGGAACGAGAGCCTTGGCCAATCACGAAAACAGCGGAACTCTCATGATTTGCCAAGGCTCTCGTTCCGCGATTTTCTGCGTACACGGTTCCGCTCTATGGGTTTGCACTCTCAGTGAGAGGGACCCCCGCCCAACGCCGCGAGCGGGCCACAAAATCGACCATTGGCGTTAGACGTTAATATACCGAATCGTCGTAGGCAGACAGTTGGGCCTCTGCTTTATTCGTTCTGACATTCTACTGATATCGGTGAGTATTAAATTTTAAATAGTGGATACTAAGTTCTAAATAGATAACGTTTGAAAACGCATGCCGTTAACCTCCAATTTACTATCCTCTGCATAGCGCTTTATCTTATTTTTCATATTGATACAACAGATTGTTATAGGCTGATAGGTTCTAACTATATATTTTATGTGTGCATGTGCACGGAATTCTGAATTTAATTTCCAGAAGGAAGAAGGAATTTTTATTAACTTTTATTGGACTCTCTGGGCTTTCTGATTTGTTTCTGTTGTCTCTGACCAGAGTAAGCAAAGAAAAATGTTTATTTCAAGTAATGTCGAACAGCATGACGTACTCAACATTACTCAAATAATGTTTTTACATATAGAAAATAACATAATACTCAACATTGCTTTGCGCCTTAGCTTAGTACACTAATCTGCATGAGAAACTATCTTTCGAAGTGATGTTCTCTTTACTGCTTTAAACTATGATTGTTTTCGCACTTTGCAGTGTCTGTCAAACCAAAGAAGAGTTTTGCGTGGAAATATTTTATAAGTGGTGAGGGTGGTGCTAAATGCAAAATTTGTCATGTTAACGTTAAAACGGGTGGCAACACGACAAATTTGGTGAACCACCTTAAACGAAATCATCTTGAAGTCATCGAAGCAGAGCCTGTATTCAAGAAAATGCATCTGAACTCAGAATCTAATGTATGATATGACTTAGTGAAAATATTTGATTGGTGTTTTAATATATGTATATACAGGGTGATTCAAAATAGGTATAGTGTCCCTGAAATGTCGTATTCCTGATTAAATTCTAAGACGATTTTTCTCTTACCAATATGTTCTCCGAAGCTTAGTTTTTGAATTATTAAAAGAAATAGTCAGCGAATAACTGGCCGAGTACAAGAGGCAGATAGGAGCGGCGCACCGCCGCGGCGCCCGGCGGCTTACGCGGGGCGGTCAGCTGAGCGATCAGCTACAGCGTTGCACACGCACATCTCTCTCTCTCTCTCTCTCTCTCTCTCTCTCTCTCTCTCTCTCTCTCTCTCTCTCTCACACTCTTACTCACTCACTCACTGACTATTTA
>NW_011963988.1:0-3865 GCF_000949405.1 Vollenhovia emeryi
CTGAGCATCAGCCTCCTGTCTCCGACACCTTTCCTCATCATTTTCATCCAACCTCTGCTGAGCATGTCTGTGAGCATCAGCCTCCTGTCGATGAGACCTTTCTTGCAAATTCTCAATTTTTCTCCTGTATCGGCGTTTTCTGTATTTGTGTTTCCCGCTCTTGATGCGTTTTATAAGACCGGTTCAGCTGCGTTCTGATTGGTCGGCTCGGTGGCGGCGCTCCGCTCACCGCGACTGTTAGGCGCTTCCGGGCGCTAGAGTCGCCCGAGCTTGTACGGCAAGGAGACGTGAAGGTACCTTGCGAAGAGCATAATGCTTAATAAAGTCAATCAAAATTGTACACGTGAATCAGTGAATCATCCCGACACCTTCGGAAATAAGCAGGTGCCTAAGCATACACGGCGCCTCTAGACGAGCCGACGAGACAAGGAGAGGCTCGCCTCAACATCTCCTTTGTTGTGAACGTCTACTTTCGCGACTCACTATATTCAAATTACCGCCTTTTCTCTTTCGAGGCATAAACCTATAAACCCTTCTGTTTACATGTAAAACCTCGTTATTACATATATTAATTTAAAACTTTAGATTTTTGCCTGCCTGAACGTTAAAGTATTAAATATTAAACGCATTCATTTGTCTACTTTTACGTTATTTGCTACAAATTTACTTTGTACATAAAACTTACTTGTTCTTCTATTTCCTTTCAGTTTATATTATTTATCTTTGTATTATTCTTACGTTCTCGTTTCTCTTCTTATCACGTTCACTTGATCCTTTATTTATTTTTTCCTTTTTGTTCTTTCTGCTGCTATTTCATAATAAACATTCGCATATTTTAATTAAATACATAATAAAAATTCAATAATTAAAATTATGTACATAATAAAAATTCAATATTTTTAAATATAATGTACACAATTTTAATGTACATAATTAATCTTTCATAAAATTTGCGATCGAACATCTTTTGCCAAAGCGCATAAAGTATGTTTCTTTACGCTTTATAAATATTCGCTTTTATTTCTTTTTATTTAATGCCTTATTTTAAACATTTTTTAAAGAAATTCTTCTTTCCATAAACCGTTTTGGTGAAAATCTTATCATCTTTTTCTTAATGATTGCCCAGCATTTACAAAACACTCTGTATATTGAAAATCCTAACCCATATTAAACCTCCTCTCCATAATTCTTAACATTTTTATACTCTTTCCATGAAAATTGGACCATCTTTTTCCTAATTTTTGCCCACCATTTTTGAAACACCCTGTATGCATGCACGCACGCACGCATGCACGCACGCACTCACGCACTGAAGAAAAGACCGATTAAAATGAGGCTCAGAGGCTCCGAGGGGGGAGCGGGGCGGGGGGTACTCCGTGGCGAGGGGGGAGGGGGAGCGGGTACTCCGGAGCGAGGGGACCGCGGGGAGGAGGGGGAGTACGCAACCTTGACGTCACTACGTGACATGTAACAGATATCTAGGTGCTGACCTGTCATTTTTAGCGCGAACACCTGGACGGGTATTCTTATGAGTCACGGGGTCAAGCGCCGAAACCTAGCTGATGACTTTCTTATCAAGACAGCGACTTTCTTGTCTAGGTGCGTGATGTCAGGGAAGTTCCGCGTTTAAACTCACACCTACTGCGTCAGCATGTAATAGATATCACCGAGGATGTCTTTGATTAGCACCGATATCACAGCTACACGTATTATTTTCCATGGTATGATCAAGCGCCGAAACCTGGCTGCTGACGAAAGTCTTTGGCAATCCGCGGCGCGTGCATGTAATAGATATCACCGGGGGATGACGATATACAAATGATTAGCGCAGACACACAGCTGCGCGCATCCATGGCATAAGTCATGAGGTCAAGCGCCTAAACCTGGCTGCTGACAGCGACTTTCTTGTCTAGATGCATGATGTCAGAGAGTTCCACGTTTAAACTCGCACCTACTGCGTTGGTATGTAATAGATATCACTGAAGATGCCTTTGATTAGCACCGATACCACAGCTACACATATTAATATTATTTTCCATGGTATGAGATCAAACGCCGAAACCAGACTGCTGACAGCAACTTTTTATGGTATATAAACGGTCTGTAAGCCCGCTGTACCACAGTAGGAGATTTTATACGAGATCGAGAACTAAGAATACGTTGGTACCCACGAACGCATTGTTAGACAAGAAGTTCGTATTTATCAGTAGGGTATATAGGGGGATTCTAACTCGGGAGCTCCGAGGGGGGAGCGGGGCGGGGGGGGGGGGTACCCCGTGGCGAGGAGACCGCGATCTAGATGCTGACCTGTCATTTTTGACATCTGGACGGGTATGAGTCACAGGGTCAAGCGCCGAAACCTGGCTACCACCAAGCCCGCGACATCGAGATTCGGTGATATCCGGTCATGTAATAGATATCACCGGAGATGCCTTTGATTAGCGCGAACACCTGGACGCGTATTCTTATTTTCCATGTTATGAGTCATGGGGTCAAGCGCCGAAACCTGGCTGCTGACAGGGACTTTTTATGGTATATAAACGGTCCGGAAGCTCGCTGTACCACAGTAGGAGATTTTATACGAGATCGAGAACTAAGAATACGTTGGGATCCACGAACGCATCGTTAGACAAGAAGTTCGTATTTATCATCCAGTTTCTTCGTGTCCTGATAGACCGTAAGATTTCCTTAGCAAGAATGAATTATTACAAGGAAATGTCATCCACCAAGAAACAGCGTAGCGTGTAAGTACTACAAAGTTATCGTATATTTTTCTTTACCATTTTCCACATTTAATTGTATTTTTCAAACAGTTTTAACAATCGGCCTTACACACGGTATGTTCATCGAAGCAGTTATACGCCATCCGTTCCTCAAGATGAAACTGCATCGTACAAGAAACAGTGTGGCGACGTGTGAGTACCATAAAGCTACTGCATATTTCCACACATTTTTTCCACGTATAATTGTATTTATTTTACTTTATACATTCTTTCAGTTCTGATGATGAATCTCATAACCCACCGCGTATCATGTGCAGGAGGTTACCGCTGACATCTACATCGTTCAAATACATAGATATTGGGATCAGAGTAGTACCTCGTGCATCCTACGTAGAAATAATTCTCGGCGATAATCAAGGACATCAGATTGAGTTAGATCAATCAATTTGGAAAGAATACAGACAAAATCAATCAAAAATAGACCAGCTGCTAAAGGCAACAGATGCATCATCATCAGCGATACAGTTTAATCATTTAGCTATAGAACTAGTTAGAATGCGCCACGGAAATATTGTAAAAGTAACATCGAATAATACTTCTATGTACATGAAACCATCAACCATATCATTTTTATTTGAATTGGAACACTGTGTAGACTCCATACATTTTGAACTGTATGCGGATCTAGAAACTGTACATGAAAGCTTCGAAGAACTCGTTGTGCATGTACAAGATATGTGGATGAGTGGCGAAAAAAAATGCGATACACCGAACTATGCCGTTAGAATCCTACACGACAAGTACTATAAAAATTCAACCGAAAATGGTGAATTTATTTCGATCATAATGCGCGAATTAATGGCTTATGCTGTAAAAGAAATTCTTGCCGAAGCCCATAGTCGAGGTGATGTATTTTGATAAATTGAGATAATAAAATGAGATTAAAATTTTTTTTAATGACATACATTTTTTCTTCCACTTCCAATCCATTCTATCTTCCCTTCCCAAGTAGTTAATAAGAAGAAGAAGAGCGGCAACATAGGGCTATATGCGAGGAAGAGGATGCGAACGGGGAGAGAGGGAGAGAGAGAGAGAGAAGGAAATACGAGCGGAGAAAAAATAGACATCGTTTCAATATATAA
>NW_011963989.1:0-3866 GCF_000949405.1 Vollenhovia emeryi
TGTAATACCAGCCTTAAGCCTTGTGTCCACGATCCAAGAACTTGGTCCAAGTTCTAGTTTCGAGAAATGTGTAGCCAATCAACTCGCAGCTATTCCATAAAAACTACAAGTTCATTGGCTACACATTTCTCGGAACTAGAACTTTGATCAAATTCTAGCATCGTGGACACAGGCCTTTAGACTTGGCCGTGTCGGTGTCGGCTCAGCAAGTGAGACGGGAGCCATCTGCGAGATCAAGAAGAAGAAGACAAATCGAAGGCAACGAAGCAGGGTCCTACTTGACACATTTGATAGCCGGGATTAGAAATTTACGGATAGCAGAAAGTTGCTTTTATTTCGCGCACAGCGCTTATCCGTAGTTCCGAAAGTGAGAGGTCTGGTTATACAACGATTTGCGATTTCAATTACATCTGTCCGATCTGACGGTGTGGCTTCTCCACGCGGCAATGCTCCAACGGTGATGCCGCGTGTCTAACGGAGCGCGTCCGGATGAAGAGTGTTCTCTCGCGAATTGTCACCCGGGCCAGACGTGTGGTCTCGCGCCGGTACTTGAGTCTCACGACGATGGCCAAGAGCAAGTTCGAGTACGTGAAGGAGTTCGAGCGGGATGACAATTGTCTGCCGAACTGCTGGATCGTCATTCGTGTGGACGGTAGAAACTTTTCCAAGTTCTGCGACACGCATCAATTCGTTAAGCCGAACGACCTGGCCGCGCTTGAGCTGATGAATCGCGCAGCTATCACCGTTCTGGAGAACTTCAAGGAGATTATATTGGGTTTCGGCCAAAGCGATGAATACTCATTCGTCTTCCGAAAAGACACGCAGCTTTACAAGCGCAGAGGTACTCGTCGTGTGCCTCGATAATTTGAGATTTGTCCGATCCGGAATGATGGAATTGACTCGTTTTTTTTATTACATGAAATTCACATTACTATTGCATTAATGCGAACTGTACAATTTTTGTCTCTGTTTTACAATTTGTATCTTAGGCTGCGGTCAAACTGCCTTTACAAATACTTCGAAGCAGCCTTAACGAATTCGAGTTCTTCAAGTGTTAATTGTTATTAAGTAATTATTTCACCCAATTGTTATATTGACTAAATTTGATATTAAGTTTAAAAGCAAATGATATTTTTAAAATTGTTTATTATTCTACTACAAATTTAATATATGTATTTCTGCAATACTTTCTGAATCTTTTATAGTTTTTGTGATTTTGTTATTTTATATAAAGCTATTCCATTATTCCAAATTCTCTATTTACTGAAAAGTTTTATCATAAACTTTTTGCGATTATTTTACTAACTAGTCATAATTGACGAAAGAACTAAAAGATTTAAATATTTCAAATGATAAGTACTATCCGATTAGCTATTTTTTATATGCAGATTATTTCTGCTTGATGACAATTTGAAATAAATTTCTCTTTGAGAAAAATGTATAATTGATAGTTTCAAGAGAAAAAGTAATTTGATGAATTTCCTAAAAAGTTCGTGAGATGCAAAAACAAGTAGATTTTATTTTTTGTTTAATTTGTGATAATTTTTACTTCAAAATTTAATTATTTGAGGATTAAAAACATTTTATGTAAAGCAATGAACCACTTTTGACGAATAAAGCTTTCATCAATGTTTTTCAATGATAACAAACAACTTATATAAAATAACTCATATAAAAAGAAGACACTAGAAGATCTTATAAACATACATTTAAGTAATATTTGCTCAGGTATTCTTTCAGTAGGAAGAGAAACATCTATAATAATTTCCGTTAGCTTATAACAATAAAAACATGCTTCAAATTTAATTATTATAATTATATTCAAATATAATTTGTATGCTTGGAGACAGTTTCTTCTGCGAGGTCATTTGTTTTAGAATTTTTTTCTTTTATTTTATTGACGATTGAATAGAGTTTGCGGTACATTTTCATTTTCTTGCATATCTTAAATATTAATTTGCGCTTGACTGTGTACAAGAATATGATTTTAAATAATTGTAAATTTTTTAATTTTGAATTTGAGTGTAAAACATTAAGATGTCAAGCAATCGACTATTCTTTAGTAAGCATGTAAAATTACATTCTTTAATTGGTAGAGGAAAGTCCTCTATTATGAGATAGGATTCTAATATGAGATAGCAGGTTTTTAACGTCCAAATTCAATCACTAATCTTTTTTCGCGACGATTACACGATCTAACAATCAATTTCTCTTAAACAGATTTCACTCCAATGGCAATAAATTTATGACGGAACCAACAGATGATGCCTATTAATTTAGCAGAAACCCCGATATCTCATATTAGGAGCCTATCACATAGTACGGGACTTTCCTCTTATAATTCTTTCTCGCTAGAAAGTTATATGTCGTATATATTTATATTCACACATTTAAACCACTCAATTTTAAGATATTACAAGTACGTCATTCACATTTTAAAAGTATTTATTTTAATAATACTTCAATGAAATATTAGTGTGTTAAAAGAAGGAATCAAGAATCTCTTTTAAAGTTTTCAAGGGAAGCTAATATTAAATGTTACACTATGAGAATTTAACTCGTTACTCAATATTATATTTAATAGTGGAAAGTATGAACAAGTGATGACCTTTTTGAGCTTTTGCTAATAAAAACATGTATTCCAAGTTTGCGATCAAATGTTACCTGAGATCATATGTATATTTGTTCTTTTTGTTACTATTATGAAACACACGTGCTCGTAGAGTATGATATTAACATATCTCTCAATAAAGTGAATCTCTCTTAGGATTGACAATTGAAAAACATGGTCCAATTTCATGTGATTTTCTTCAGAGACAATAATTGTGCAATTTCTTGTGAATGACATGTCTACACATTGATTTCTTTTATTATTCCAAATGTAAACATATGACATTTAAAAAGACACTGCAATTTGTAATATACGAAGGATAAACCGCTGACCAAAATCATGTACACCAATGCCTACTAATGCCCAGTGGGCATTACTTTAGCTTATAATCTTATTTTATCTCGTTTTATCTTTTTTATCTTTTTAAATTCTTTATAATGTCCCAGCAGGGCCAAATAACACCCACTAATGCCCCAAAAAAATTACCTAGTAGTGCCCGAAATCTGTGCACTACAATGATCTCAGTGGTTTACACCTCGGGTAACATGTATAATCGCATAGATACCTTTCTTAATAGAGAAAAGTATAATTATACAGGGTGTCCCATTTTAACTTGGACAGTAAAATATCTCGAAAACTGAGCCCAGCAGACAAAAATGTTTCAGACAAAAGTTGTATGGTTTCGAGGGGGACATAAGATGGTACAATAATGATACAAATCAACCGGTGTAAAGAAAACACACAATTGTTAAAAAAATTTTTTTTATTGTTACAAAATTGTGTTTTCTTTATTCCGTTCAAAAAAGTATTAAGGTAAGATGACAAAAAAATGAATATTTTACAAGATATTTTGTAATTATGTCAAAATATTGGAACTTTCAAACCTTAATAACTCAAAAAGTTCTTAAATAAAAAATACTTTATTATAGCGTTCTGGAAAGCTCTCGAGGTCAGCTACAAGAATATGTAATAAAAAATAAGGGACGCCATTTAAAAAAATTGGTGTGACCTTTATGTGACCTTCAAATAATTCTTCAAGGTCAAACCAATGGTACCATCTTATGTCCCCCTCGAAACCATACAACTTTTGTCTGAAACATTTTTGTCTGCTGGGCTCAGTTTTCGAGATATTTTACTGTCCAAGTTAAAATGAGACACCCTGCATACTTGTAAGAGAAAAATTGGTCAAACTCTTAAACAAGAGTTTTACCGAAAAATCTAATTATACTTTAATGCATAGGAAACATAATTAAAG
>NW_011963990.1:0-3869 GCF_000949405.1 Vollenhovia emeryi
CTGAGGACTCATATAGAAGTCTAACATCGTGGTTAACGACACAAGGTTAATATCATACAAAACGGACATCGATTCTTTCGTAGTTCTCTCTCGTAATAATAACTGAGTTACCAGTTAACGGGCATAGTGTCTAGAGCTTATTTATAGTATTTAACACTACAAAAGGTGTGATATCACCCAAAAAACTTACCATTTTAAAAAAAAGGTAAGAAATGCACCAAGTATAAGCTCCAATGTTACTCTATCTATTCTCTACAAAAATATCTTTCCTGCAAAAGTATCTTCTTTACAAAAATATTTTTATAAAAATATCTTTCCAAAAATACCTTTTCAAAAATATTGTCTCTACAAAAATCTCCTCTACAAAACTATCTTCTCTACAAAAGTAATGATATCATCAACAAATTACGCCAAATATAACAATGGATATTTATATATGTATAACGCGTATCTTTCTTCTTAACCGTAACCATTCTGTAAATACATCTCATTCAGGCAATAACGTATCGACAGCACCGATGAAAAGAATAGCAACTGTTTAGAAATTTAGAAACTCTGTATCTATTCAGGCGAATTAAGGTAATATTTACTTTATTGGTAACGTCACAACAAACACTTCTGATTTTTATTATCAGTACCGTCCGAATTGACGCTTGTAATATTTATTTTATTGGCAGCGTCAGAACAAACGCTTCTGACATTTTTTAAACCAGTACCGTCAGGAGAGACGCTTCTGGTGTTTGTTTCGAACTGCTATTTTATATGCAATCAGTACCGTCGAAATAGACGCCTCTGACATTTCTTTAACCAGTACCATCACAATAGATGCCTCTGATGTAAACTATTATTATTAAAATACTATTACTAACTATTATTTACTAACCATTATATGAGACGATTATTTAAAAGTATTTATATACAAAGTAACAATACCGATAATTCGTATTTATAATTGTACATCAAAATGTAAAGAAATATTTAATGTTTAACATGAAAATTTATTTAGGTTGCCAGTAATAAATAACAATGGACAGGTTTAGTCGATCCTTGCACGTGTTTAATAATTAAAATAAAAAATAAAAATATACAGTGACGTTTCGACAGAGTCCTTATCAAGCACAAATTCTAGAGAAAACACATAATCTTCGGAATTACACGATTATCGTAGATACAAATGATATTAAAAATAAAATAAAATTTAAGAAAAAACATAAAATAATACATTGAAATTAATCTTCGACGAGTCCTTACCTTAAAAATTAATCTAGTCATAGTAAAATGTAGTTGAGCGAGGAAAACAAAACAGAGTTGAGTCAAGATTATAAAATTAACGGACAAAAGATAAAAATATGTGCGTCGTTTACCATGGCCGGAGAATGACTGTCATATAAATGTCTGTGTGATAAAATGTCTAGGTCAAACAACGAGAAGGAACGGAAAATAAAGACATACATACATACATAAATAACTATGTCACGTCAAAGAATTTGGGATTTGGAAAAATAGGATTGTATACCGGAGATTCTCGATATCTCTCTTTAAATTGATGGTGTTAAAATCCATGTGCATCATTTCGGCAATTTCTCGTTTTCTCGTATGTTTTTCGTAATGTAGGATGTCTAGGGAAGACCAATAGAAATAATGTCCGAACGATACAAGTATATAATCCTATTTGTAATTTTTTGACGTGACATATTTATTTAATTATGTCTTTGTTTGCCGTTCCTTATCGTTGTTTAACCTTGATATTTTATCACACCGACATTTATATGACAGTCATTCTCCGGCCGTGGTAGGCAGCGTACATTTTCTTATCTGTTGTCCGTAATTTTGTAATCATGACTCAACTCTGTTTCGTTTTTCTCGCTCAACTATATTTTACTATGACTAGATTAATTCTTAAGGACAGGACTCGTCAAAGATTAATTTCAATTTATTATTTTATGTATCCGATTTGATACACTATATCTTTTTTTTATACAGGGTGGTCTAAAAGTCCCGGAACGGTTGAATATCCCGAGAAATTGTGGGTGGATCGGAAAACGGAAAAATACGTATTTCCTATTTTTGAAAGAGCTATCGAATGATACCAAAATTGACCCCCCACCCCCACCCCTGTGGGTGGGGCGGGGGACAACTTTAAAATCTAAAATGGGAACCCCCACTTTTTATAACAGATTCGCATTCCACGTTAAAAAGTACGTAAGTTTTGTCTGAAACATTTTTTTATTTGCCTAATACTTTTTGAGATATTCAAGAGAAAATTTATAACTTTTTCAATGTTTAGCTTATGATATCTCGTTAACTATTTGTCAGAGAGAAAAGTAGTACAGGACTTTTTTACCTGATTTGATCTCAGGAATATGCTGTTGCAATAGTGCTCCAATTATGGAAAATTTTTGTGTATTGTACCATCTACCAAATTTACATACATAAAAATTTTCAATAATTAGAGCACTATTGCAACAGCATATTCCTGAGATCAAATCAGGTAAAAAAGTCCTGTACTACTTTTCTCTCTGACAAATAGTTAACGAGATATCATAAGCTAAACATTGAAAAAGTTATAAATTTTCTCTTAAACATCTCAAAAAGTATTAGGCAAATAAAAAATGTTTCAGACAAAACTTACGTACTCGTACTTTTTAATGTGGAATGCGAATCTGTTATAAAAAGTAGGGGTTCCTATTTTAGATTTTAAAGTTGTCCCCCGCCCCACCCACAGGGGTGGGGGTGGGGGGTCAATTTTGGTATCATTCGATAGCTCTTTCAAAAATAGGAAATACGTATTTTTCCGTTTTCCGATCCACCCACAATTTCTCGGGATATTCAACCGTTCCGGGACTTTTAGACCACCCTGTATATGGTCGCGTGTCATTTTACATATCACTATTGTACATACAATTTTGGTCTATTTAGTTTGAAATTTTATTTTATTTTTATTCTTATTTATATCTACGATAAGCGTGTAATTCCGAAGATTGTGTGCTTTCTCTACAATTTGTGCTTGATAAGGACATAAACCCATTGTCGAAACGTCACTGTATACTTTTATTTTTATTTTAATTATTAAACACGTGACAGAGTCGACTAAACCTGTCCATTAAATATTTAATAAATATAAAATAGAAAACATAAATGTACAACAGAAAAATATGGTAAATGTTCACTATAGGGGAGTCAGCTCCGATGACCTTGACCTTGACATATGTTGTCAAGGTTACCCTCCTGAGTAACGCTCAGAAGGTTTTAGCCGTCGCTCGTTGTTTGTTAAAAAGTTATTAAAAAAACAATGTCGACCATTTATATGTAATTTTCAGACACAAATATTAAAAATTTTGAAAAATGTTTTAAACAAAAGTTGTAGATCTCTTTAAAATATATATTTTATGTCCTATTCATTTTTACTCTACGAGTGATAGTTTTCGAGAAAAATGATGGACTCTAAATCTTATATCTGTCCTTTCATCTAAGCATGTGCTTTGTAGTACATGTATATTATTGACAACCTAAAGAGATTATTATCTTTGATCATATTAGTTAGTTGAATAAGTCCCCGCCCCACCTCCAAGAAAGGCGGTAGGCAGCTACTTTTTGCGGAATTGTCCCCTTGAAAATATTGGGAGTTTATTTGGAACATTTTTTTGTATAATGCTTATATTACATTTCCATATATTTTGCAGTCTAAAGTTAAAACTCCCTCCCTATATATGTATATATATATATATATGTAGGTACATATGTACATATACATATTATCTCCGGTGAAAAAACAATTGGATTGTATAATATACTTGCATCACGAAAAGGAGAGAGAGAGAGAGAGAGAGAGAGAGAGAGAGAGAGAGAGAGAGAGAGAGAGAGAGAGA
>NW_011963991.1:0-3870 GCF_000949405.1 Vollenhovia emeryi
AAATTCTTTATTTAGTGTTTCTTTGGAACATTTTAAATATCTCTTATGGTTTGTACGAAAAAATGAAAACTCTAAATCAATTCAAGGATAATAAGATTGCAGAACGAAAGTTAAAAATTAAGTAATGAAAGTACATGCAGTCATTTTGTAAAATAAAATAGTATATTAAATATATGTGAGTTTAAAGCATGACTAATCATATGCGTTGATTAAAAAGTCATCTGTCCATGTGTCGTGTGTGCAATGGTATTATTCGTTCTTCATTAAATGTCGAACACATTCGCGATTACCGACAGATGACTCTTTAATTAATGCTTATGATTGGTTATACTTAAAAATCTTATATACTTGAAATATTACTTTATTTTACAGAATGGAACGCATTAGTACTTAATTTTTTACAAACTTCCGTGCTGGAATTTTAGTATCTTCGAATTTCGGTGTATATACAAGCTTTGGTTATGAATTTCTAAAGCTATAGCATCGCTTCTGTAGTAAAATTAATAGTTAAGGCAGTAAAAGTTACTTAGCAGTAGCAGAGAAGTTTATAGAGTCACAGCCAAAACTTTGAGTACCCATAATTAGGATTATTTGGTTCTGTAGCAAAAAATGAAGTTACATTCTGCGAAGTCTCATATATCCCTAGCAGCAAAGATATGTTGCTACAATACCTAAGTACAAATAGTAAATAAATTTACCTCGGGCAGCAACAGTATTAGCTGTCCCTATTTTAAAGACACATTTTAGCTATTGCGGCTACTTTTTAGCTCCTACTGCTAATCTTTTTTTTCCGTGTAGATACGCGTTGTCGATATTATTTTTTATAGCCGCAGCTGCGCCTACGGCCTCTCGCCCGCTCGAACTTTCGGCCTTTCGACCTGACGTACGGCTTCGTATTTGAATGGGGTACGCCGGGCGCCAGGCCGAAGTGCTTGACGCTCTCGCGAGCGTTGCGCGGTCCTTGCATCAGGACCGTGCGCTTTCCGGTCGGGGCGCGCAACGCCAGCTGATCGAACGTGATAATCTCGCCGCCGGCCTTCAAGATGCGTGCCCTGGCCTTCTCGGTTACGCGTAAAGCGCACACCTAAAAAAATAATACAAAAAAGTTGTCACACGATGTAACACGTAACACTAAAGCCAGCGGCACACGACGCTCTTTTTACTCGCGCGCATCTTCGCTGGCTAGCGAAAGCCAATCAGGATTCCACGCGATATACTGAAAAAACAGGCTTGGTTATAATAATTCAAGCTTGGTTGACGTTACCTAGGTCTATGGTGAAATAGTTTCAACCAAACGCACAGGTCGTTATGACGATACAAAGTGGTTGGAAGTTGAAACATTGCAGAATTCAGTTGGCTCCAGTAAATGCAAAATTTACTCTCTCAAAGTGTTCACAATTACCAAACGTTTTGCTGTTAATGTCAAATTCAGTAATGACCGAATTTTTCGAAAATATATTACTACATGCACCTCGCAAGTTTATCTAGAATTTTTCTTCAGTGTAGGTGAGATGAGTTTAAGAGAAGCAATAGTGTTTAAAAGTCTCTTCTTGAATTTAATATAAAAGAATTCATTGTCTATTGAACCTTATTGATCAAGTCTCATTTTGACTTGCATAGTTGGCAAAGAAGTACCTTAAGATTGCATCCTGATTGGCTCTCATCAGCTAGCGAAGATGCACGCAAGTAAACCAGCAAGCAAAAAAGCATCGTGTGCCGCTGGCTTAACAGTACCATTTCATTTGTCGCACAAGTTTTTTAAGCGCGTTGATTAGGCACAAAACAGTAAGACTCTCGAGCATATACACATTGTCCATCCAGCAGCCAATTAACCATACAACTTTACATGCTATTCCCCTTCCATGTCTATAAGTTCTATGCAATTAACACACTTAAAATGTAGCATGACAAATGAAAGTCCAGTCTTAAGCCAGTGGCACACGATACTTTTTTGTCGACTGGTTTACTCGCGCGCACCTTTGCTGGCTAGTGAGAGCCAATCAGGATTCCACGTGATAGGTCAGATTAGTTAAGATTGCGTCCTGATTGGGTCTCACCAGCTAGTAAAGGTGCACGCAGGCAAACCAGCAAGCAAAAAAGCTACTGGCTTTAGGCGTCAGAGCGCCAATAGTCGTTTACCGTCAACTTTGGGATTTCAAAAATCCTGGCATCGTCAGTGACGGTGCCGACGATCACGGCGATGCCATTCTCCCTTCCGGGTTTCTTGATAAACCTCACGACTCGCGCCAGCGAGATCGGCGGTCGGTTGATTTTGCTCATGAAGAGCCGTTTGAGAATAATTTTGTTGAACTTGGAATTTGTTCGTCTCGCCAAGAACCGGTACAGCTGCAACAAAGCGTCCGTTATTCAACTGCGATTCCAAGCCCCCAAGTTCTCAACCTGCAGTCTTTTTAGGGACCTGACGAGAATGCACAATTTACCACAAACTCGTACGAAGAAACTGATCGCAGAAAATATGTACAAGCGTCCCGTGAACATTCTATCAAGTTTTAATCTTATAAGAGAAGCGGTACGATTAAAAGGTTCGAGAACCATGACCTAATTTGCATCGTGCGCTTGATGCGCATATCAAATGCAGGGTGTACAGCAAACTCTGTGAAAACAATTCCTTGACTTTTTCAGGTTTTTTTCCAGGAGTCGGAGTTAATTTTTCCCTGATCGTTTAGTGTAACTTTTTTCACGATGCATAATTTGCGTACATCTGTACGGTAAATCAAGTAAATGTTAAACGATGAAGTCCTTGAAATATTTTTCTCGGGAAACAAAAGTCCGGAATTTGAAAAGATAAAAATTTAAATTAAAGCAATTATACCATCTATGTATAATACAATGTGCAATAGAAACGAACATATCGTTACAAATCGTTCGAACCATTTGTGATACCGTACGTAATCATATATGCTTTCATTTTGCTCAAGTGCATTTTGTCTGCAACTTACTAGATAGTAACTTACTTAGATAATACCGTCTAGTAATTCATCTCTTTTTAGTTTTGTCTCAGTCGAACACATTGAAATAAAATAACACGACGATGAAAATATAAATTACCGATCACGCTTATAAATAAATTGACGTCTAGCAAGTCAGAAAATTAGCGTACTGAGCTACAGAAAAATTTATTTTCTAAAAACTTTAAATTATTCAGAAAAAATGTGAAACAATGTAAAAAATCCAGATAAATCGCAAAATTCATTGACTTTTCCCGGTTTTCCAGATTTCCCTGACCACTGGACACCCTGAAATGACATATTTGAACTGATCAGCCAATCACTAAGGCCCAGCTTTACCAAACGTCGTTTAACTTCAATCTTGGTTTAATTCACGCTTGTCTCTTTCTAAAGTAACAGTTGGAAAGAAACAAAGAACGAATTAAGCTAAGCTTAAGGTTAAGCGACGTCGATGGAACCAGGTCTAAGGCTAGTTTCACAAACGTTGGTTAACTGTTAACCCGAGTTAACAGTATCGACTCCGTATCTTTTTCTATCTTGTTGCCTGAGAAGCGCGAAAGAACCAATTAACTTTTGGTTGGCAGTTAACCAACATCCGTGAAACTGGCCCTAAATAAATTTACTAGCCATTTACTACTCATTACTATTCGACACGCGTATCAAGCGCACGATGTAACCTAGGTCTACGATTACAGAGGATTATTCGGAAGTCGGAACATCATGTATCAACTATGGGCGTTTTCCAGCAACCCAGGTAGCAAAATGATATCAAAATGTCAAGAAAAGGATAACTAAAAAAAGACACGGATAACTTTTTAATTGGCAGAAAAGATACCTTTAGGATGGCAAATAGTATCACTTATGTCCGCTTGGCGGATAACGTATTTATGTCCGAAATGTA
>NW_011963992.1:0-3870 GCF_000949405.1 Vollenhovia emeryi
TACATACATACATGACATTTTTTCTAAATGTGATTTTTGAACGTTTTAGAACATTCTAAACATATTTTCAAAGAAAACTGGAAAAAAATTTTTTCACGAAAACAAAGCTTCCTCTATGAGGAAGCAAAAATGTAAAATATATACATATGTATGTATGTAAAAATATATATAATTTATACAATTTAATTATTTTACAAATATAAAGTATAATAGAAAGGATACTGAGGAAAAAGGGAAAAGGAATGTTTGAAATAAAACATTTTTTATAAATCAAAATAAAAATATTATATTTGGCAGAGATCTCAAAGAATATCAACATTTGTTGTAAAGACAAGGGGAAAAACTGCCAAAAAACCCTTACCAGTATTCGTACAAAACAAAAATATACAAGTTATTATTTAATACGAATAACATTAAATATGAAAGTAAAAATATAATATTTTAAAATAAAATAAGAATTATAATATAGAGTATTTCAAAATAAAAATTAAAATAAAATAACTTTTTGAAAGCCATTTCTCATAGCCATGAAAAATTAAATTTTCTAACTTTAGCTCCTTTTTCTACTTCTTCTCCCTTTCTTTTTCGACTAGAATCCATAATAATATAATAAAATACTTAATTACCTTATTACATATTCTCCTCATCCTTAACCTTAGTATTGCACGCTCATCCCGCCAAAACTGCCCGCCGTTTCCGTTAAGACGCCATACAGCCGTAAATTTCCCCTCACCGCGCTCGCTTGGGTCCCCTCGTCATAAATCCTACATTACGCTCCGTCCATATATTCTTAGGGTGCATCCCGATGGAGATAGAAACAGCGGAACGGAACAGTAAAGCCTGCCACAGACTACACGCAGCAAGCGGCAAGCGTCGAGCAGCGAGGATCCAACACTGCTGAATTTTGCGGAAGCGTCAGCAGTGGCGTAGAAAATATCTCTTCGTTGATTGGCTGCTGCTCGACGCTTGCTGCTTGCTGCGTGCAGTCTGTAGCAGGCTTTATGGTGCGATCCCATGGACGCGGAACGTGCGCAATGCGGAATTGGCGGAACGCTTGTGATTGGTTGATCCAATTTTACGTTCGTTCCGCCAATTTCGATCCGCAAGTTTTCCTTTTATCCGTAACGTGTAACCTAACCTTGATCCGCGGACAGAAGTCAGTGAACACAAGTCTCAGATATTATTTTTGAGATTGTGTTGTGCGCAACTCTGAAAGCATATGAGAGGGATTTCATACTATCCCCTGATGCTAAATAGCGCAATGTAATTTGGAGTCTAGTGTCAGGCGAAATAGGTTCATGAATAGCATGTTGTTTAATAATGACCGCCCAGATAGCACTGGTGATCCATAAGAACTCAAAAAGAATTCACTTTTTTAAATTCTTTATGAATTACTTTAATCTATTCCAAATGAACTCAAATGTAGTTCTTTCCGGTAGTTCAAAAAGGACTTCATAGAAGTATACCTTTCGACTTCTTATAGGATCAAATTAAAGTATTCCGAAGGAAGTCCTTTTCCTGTTCATAATGGGTTCGAATAGAATTCCTTTTTGGTGTACTCGATACACAATTGTCCCCTCTATCATCGCACATGTGGCGGCTGAAAATCGAAGTAGTTCCGTTTGGGACGTCGATCGCGCGAAACGTCTTCTAATCTAGGAAGGTCAATTTTTGATCGAGTCAAACGCCGGTCGCCGGCGTGGCTCTCAGGTTTATCTCTGAGAGAGATATTAGAGAACATTGATAATAATACATACGTAAGTATAGATTATCAATTTATTATCATTTGCATTTTTAATATATACTATATATAATACAAAAATTCATACAGCATGTACTTGTACTTTTTAGGTTATATTGAAATATTTGCTGTACATTATTGTATATATGTGCTCTGGAACTGTTCAGTTATTTCGAGACACTTCTGGCAGAGGACGAGGAATGTCGGCAGTGCTTTCGACAATTTCGCAGCTTGTGCACGATATATCCTTATTTTAGTGTCGATGGAAGGTATTATCGGCGACTATATCTTTGTATTTAATCATTCTTTTCTTTGAGGTGTAATATCATTAATTTATTTGAATATTAATTCTGTTTGTTTCAGGTGCTGCGATCCTTCCGGAGGAGCTGCCAGGTCGACCGACGCCAGGAATAGCGCGGGATACCCACAGCAGGACTCGACGCACACGCGGAGCGCAGAGTAGAAAGACTCGGAGCAACGGAACTCGTCAGATGAGTAGTCCCTATTGCGGGTTTAAAATATATTCCAATTATTGTTTCTTTGCAGAAATTTGCTCGTGATATCTTTCTTTCTGTTTCAGATTCTGTTCGCGGCGAATAAACCACAGCTGTATTAGCCGGGTTACCAGCCGAGCGGCGTTGCCGCGGGCCGGCATGAGTGCTCGGCTGCGCCGGCCGCGCGTGCGCGACGTGCGAGCGAGTGCGAACGGAAGCGAGCGCGGCGTGCGAGTCGCCGCTTCGGTAACCTTCCTTCCGGTGAAGAAGTGCGCCGAGGAGGGAGACCATTGTGCCTGTGCGCTTCGGACGAGTCGGACGCGGATCGGATCGGTCCAGAGCCACGGAGATTCGAAGGCGAACGACGTTGGATCCTGCACGAGCGAGCCACAGCCACAGGCGAGCACGGCCTGAGCGAGAGAGCCGAGGGCGTGCAGAGAGCCGCCGAGGAAGGATCGGGACTCAAGACGGAACGGGAGGAAAGGCTCGCGGCCACGAGAGGTTGAGCGGCCATCTTCTCCAGCATGAAGAGTGTGCAACGGGGACCTGGCTCAGGCTGCCCCCGCGGGAGGACCGGCGCCCGCTAACGGGGAGGCAGCCGCTCTGCGGCCACCGAGGGTGCCGGTCTTGCCCGAGTGGCGAGGGGCGCTATCAAGCGAGCGAAGAGACTGGGACGAGGACAAGGTAATGGCGGAATGGCCGTGGGTCGCGGATCTCGCCGGCACCACGGGACATCCGCGGGTTGTGGTCTCGTTGGCACCGCGGGACGCCCGCGGGGTGCAGTCTCGTCGGTTGTGTGGCGGCTGCGGCCGCGGTCTCGTCGGTTCATGGGCCGTCCCCCGGGGTGTACACATGCCACATTGCGGGCTGTGTTCCCGGGGTAGGCACGAGCCTCATTTCGGGCCATCGCGGCCATTACGGTTACGCGTAGCGACAGTTGCACGCGTAGCAACAGTTCGCGCGGGGCGATGCGTGTTCATACCTGCGAGGAGGGGGCGGTGTCGGTTTGTAACGGCACCCGCCATTTCGGGCTTCCGTAGCCATGTCGGTCGCGCTGAGAGACAATTACCGCGCGTTGAGCCGGTACTCAATGTAATGGCGACTGCGATTGTAATCCGACGAATGTGAATGTGTACGTATGAGGCGAGTTTGGCCTATGACGCCAAAACGGCGGCTAGGCGTGGAGATCTAATAAAGTGTACGCTTGCTCGGGCTTTTCCCTTAACTCGAAGGGTTTTTATGCCTCAGCAAGTGGGTGTGTATCGCGGAAATATTGTGTCATGATTGTGTGATCCCTTCTAAGACGGCATCCCGCTTCCTTATCTACGCACCCGCGGCTTAAATATATGAGACTTATGCGCGTACCAAACGCTCGAGGCGTTCCTTCAACCTTAACATCAGCTAGGGGCTTCATCGCGGTGGATGAAGCGACATCAACTCAAACAGATTCAATTTCAGGGGATTTTTGGAGTAGCGGAGACACTTGGGATCTCTCCAGGACTTGTGTAGCAAAGACGAGGATTTTTATCAAGAAACGGTGTTAGTGCGCCATTTATTATATAGTGTCCGTTAGTGTCAGTGCTGTGTAACCGATGTGCGGGAGTGCTAATTTTAAGTTGGAAAAAGAATTTATAC
>NW_011963993.1:0-3876 GCF_000949405.1 Vollenhovia emeryi
ATCACCCCCCCATTTGCTAAGGCCTGCACTTTGAGGCCTATGATGGTACGATTTCGCGGACCGAGCGCGGCTTCCCGTTTCCGTTGAAGCGGATGACCCAGCGCCGATTTCCGAGGCGGGCTTTGTATCGGCGGCTGACGTGGGCCGCGAAGTGCGGCACGGTCACTCCCGTCTCCACTTCCACGGGGATGGGCGGTGGTGGCAGCGGCCCCTCCGGTCGCGCCGGCTGGAGGGTCGGTCGCGGTGCAGCGGGCGTTGGTGCTGGCCGAGGTGGTAGCGGCGGCGGGACCGACAGGAGCCAGGCCCGCTTCCTCTCGTTCATGTGGTCCGACCTTTGCACCACCGTCCCGACTCGCGGAACGACTCGCTGCGGCGTGGGCTTGGCGGTTGGCGGTGCCGCTTCGGGTTCGGCCCGATAGAGGCGAATCCACTGGTCCCCGATCGCGGGGTCGGCCGGATCGTACCGCTCCTCGTCCCGTAGCAGGGCGTCGATTTCGGCTAGGACGTCTTGTTCCGTTGCCATCTCGGACTCGAGTGCCGTCTCGCCCCGAGTTCGTCCGTGGGTTTGTTATGCGAGATTGTTTTCCTCGCCGTCCTCGTTGCCCGCGTTGTCGTTGGCGGGTGCCGCTTTCAAATCCCGCACGTGGACGTGTCGGTACCATTTTCCGTGTGTACTGCGCAGGTCCACAATGACGGGGGATACGATTTGCCGTACTTCCAACGGCCCGATGAACTTCGGCGCCAGTTTCGCGTTAAAGGCGCCGCTTTTGCTGGATAGGGGGTGCTCCCGTTTCCACACCCGCTCGCCGATCTTCGGCCGCCAATCGCGGTGCCGCAGGTTGTAGTGCCGTTCCTGTCGCTGGAAGGCGCGGGCGAGATTTATACGCACGAGCTCGTACGCGTCCTCCAGCCGGCGTCGGAGCGCGGACGGCGGGACGGCGCGGTCGCGGTTTTGTTCGGTGGCCGTGCGCAGCTCACGGCCATGATTCAGGTACGCGGGGGTATACCCCGTCGCGTCGTGTTTGACCGTGTTAAGGGCGAATTGCAACTCGCCGAGGTGCTCGTCCCAGGTTTGGTGTCGTCGATTTACGAACTGGGCGATCATTGTCTTCACGGTTCGGTTTGTTCGCTCCACCGGATTACAGTGCGGCGCGTACGGTGGTGTGAACCGGTGCCGTATCCCGAGGTCGCGTAATACATTCGTGAGGGCCGCGGAGCGGAGTTGGGTCCCGTTGTCCGACAGGATTTCCTCCGGGCACCCGTGTCGTAGTATAATTGCCTCCGTGAGGCAGCGGATGACGTTGGTGGTCGTAGCCCGGCGGAGCGCGCGCATCTCCACCCACTTGGTGAAGCGATCCTGCATGTTTAGCAGCCACACGTGTCCTGCTTTGGAACGCGGCAGGGGCCCGACGAGATTGATCGCGACCTGCTGCCAGGGGCGGACGACGTTGGTGCTGCGGAGTGTCCCGGGCGTCCCGGCCTGGGAGGGTTTGTGCGCGAGGCAGTTTGCGCAATTTTGGACGTACCGCGATATCTCCCGGAACATGCCCGGCCAGTAATATAGTCGTGCGATCCGCGCGATCGTTTTCGCGGTGCCGAGATGTCCGGCCGTCGGGGCGTCGTGGTACCGCGCGAGAATTTCCCCCCGCTTTTCTTTCGGGACGCACTCCTTCCACTGCCCCTCCGGGGTTGTCTCCTCGAAGTCGAGGGGATGGAGGATGTGGCGGTACAACCGGCCGGCGGTGATGCGGAAATCGGGGGCCCCCTGCGGGGCCTCGGTCACGGCCTGCCACATGCGGCGGTACCAGGCGCATTGCACGGGCGACGCGCTGCAGGCCACCGGTTGGCGGGAGAGCGCGTCGGCCACCCGATTCAGCGCTCCCTTCCGGTACTTGACTTCGAAGTCGAATTGCTGTAATTCGAACGCCCAGCGCCCGAGGCGTCCCGCAGGACACTCCAGCTTTTGGAGCCAGCGGAGGGACTGATGGTCGGTGATTACCTGGAAGTGGTATCCTTCCAGGTACCCCCGCATCCGTCGGATGCCCCATAGCACGGCCAGACATTCCAGCTCGGTGGCGCTGTAATTCTTTTCGGCGGGATTCAGGGTGCGGCTCGCGTACGCGATGACGCGTTCCCCCTCCGGGAAGTATTGCGTGAGCACGGCCCCGAGGCCGGTGTTGCTCGCGTCGGTTTGCAACACGAATGAGCGGTTAAAGTCCGGGCACGCTAGGACGGGGGCGGACGTGAGGCTTGTTTTTAGGGCCTCGAAGGCGCCTTGTTCCTCGGGGCCCCAGTTCCATTTGGCGTTCTTCCGGGTTAGCGCGGTGAGGGGGGTGGCTACGGTCGCAAAGTCGCGGACGAATCGTCGGTACCACGAAGCGACCCCGAGGAACTGTCGTATTTGTCGGACGGTCCGGGGGGTGGGCCACGCCGCGATAGCCGCGACCTTCTCGGGGTCCGTGCGGAGTCCGTCTCCGTCGACCACGTGCCCCAGGTATTTTAGGCGGTTAACGCAGAACCGGCATTTTTCTGGGTTCAGGCGGAGGCGCGCATCGCGTAGCCGGCGGAACACCTCGCGGAGGGTTTGGAGGTGCCCCTCGAAGGTCGGGCTACAGACGATAATGTCGTCTAAATAGACAAACACGTAAGGCTCCAGGTCCACGCCCAGTACGGAGTCTACCAGCCGCTGGAACGTGGCCGGGGCGGAGTGCAGCCCGAAAGGCATCACGCGGAACTGCATGAGGCCCCTCCCGGGCACGGTAAACGCGGTAATGGGTCGGCTGGCGGGATCGAGCGGGACCTGCCAGTAGCCGTTCCGGAGGTCCAACGTGGACAAGTACCGGGCCCCCCGTAACTTATCCAGCGTGGCGTCGATCTGGGGTAAGGGGTACGCGTCGCGTTCCGTGACCTCGTTAACCCGCCGGAAATCGATGCAAAACCGCGGTTTCCCGTCCCTTTTTCGGACGATCACGACCGGCGAGCTCCACGGGCTCTGGGAAGGCTCGATGATGCCCTCCTGTTCCATCCGGTCTACTTCCACGTCGATTACGGCCTGCATGGCCGGGTTGCGGGGTCGGTAACGTTGTTTAATCGGGGTTCGGGTGGTCGTTCGAATCACGTGCTCTATTTTGTCCGTGGGCCCGCTGACTCCGTCGAACAGAGCCAGTTCGGTCCGTAAAAAATCCCTCAGCCGCGCCGCCTCGGGAATGTCTTCGGGGGCGGACCCGCGGGTCGGAGCGGCGTGGCGGCCCGGTTCGCGCGGTCGCGGCGGCGGCGGCGGGATCGCGTATCGCGTACGGCCCCACAAGTCGATTCCCACGAGCATTTCCCCGTCGAGCGTGGGGAGGATCCGGAAGGTGTGGGTGAGTCGGCGGTTCAACACGCGGGTCGGGCATCGGATGGTCCCCTGCACTGAGGAGGTGCTTCCGTCAGCCAGGTGGACCTGCCCGCAGAACGCCTCGACCGGGTAGCCGCGGGCCTGCAAGCGTTCGGCCGAGGCCGCGCTTATAAACGAGGATTCGGCGCCCGTGTCGAGCAGCGCACGGAATCCCTGGTCCCCCACGTACACGGTCAGGTGCGGTCGCGGTGTGTACTCTATTCCGACCGGGGTTCGGCCGCCGTTTCCCCGGCCGCGGCGGAGTTTCCCGGCGGCGGATGGCAGTCGCGGGTGAACACGCCGTCCTTGCCGCACTGCGAGCAGAACCGTTTCGGGGGTCGCCGACAGTCGAACCGCGTGTGTCCCCCGCTGCTTACACCGCCAGCAACATTCGTTCCGGTCGTACGTCCCGGTTGCGACCGCGCTTGCTGGTTTCGGGAGGTCCTGGCGGCTCGGCATTGCTCCTCTATCTCTTCGAACTCCCCGGCTCGCCGGAGCAG